>NW_024725170.1:0-70000 GCF_018991925.1 Homarus americanus | reverse complement strand
TAGATGATAGCTGCCTCCTGGAGAGCCACTGGAAGTTATCCCTGGCTAAAATAATTCTCACTCGCACTTAGAACAAATTCTCCCCCACCAGACTCCTCACCGTGGCAAATACAATTCACCCAAAGAGAAAACAAATACGTAAAGGAAACGAGAAAGTTTCGTAAGTAAGAATTAAACCAAATCCATCAAATCTGAACAAAGACTTGGCTGATATTATTAAACATATAAACTGCACGTAGAACATTTCGTTTTGTAGTCAGGTGTGCAGTTTTTTCCTGGATCGTTAACAGACAATCGAACACAAGTGGCTTCCCTGACACCACCTGGCAACCTCCCTCACATCACACACCTTCGGAAAATTATTTAAAGAATAATTTACTTGCAGAAAATAATGGATCAGCAAAATGTTGAAACTTGACTATCTTTAAAAAAAATGGTAAGTAAAACAAAAACCCAATTAAGATTTGCCCATAAATTGTATCCGCGTAGACTGGTCAAAAATTATCGGTCAGTCAGTCAATCGGAACTGGTAATATTAGGGGTGAGTGATGGAGCTAAAATAAGATAAATGATGTGTTTGTCAGGCATTTATCCGCCCACTGAACTCAAGATAATACTAGAATACGAAAATACGGACGGACGGACGGACAGACGGACGGAAGAATGGGCAGGTTTAAATCAATACAGTCCCTTGCATATACAGAGGCGGCATGGCAACAGAAAAGAAGTGTGTGTGTGTGTGTGTGTGTGTGTGTGTGTGTGTGTGTGTGTGTGTGTGTGTGTGTGTCGTGCCCTTAGTCTCTAATTACTGCTCCGATACACCTCCCTCATCCACGCCCTTTGTGAAACGACAGCAGAACCAACATGAGAACACACACACACACACACACTCAATGCTCCGCCTCACACTTGTTGTTAACTCACTCTACTCTGTAACCGGTTTATTTCGTTTCGATATAAATCCATAGTGATTCATTAGACATAAAAATAACGATAGGTTTAATACAGAAAGTGCCGCTCGAGAAACTGGTTCACTGTAGCGTTTTGTATTTTCTACCTGTAATGTTCAGCATCACCCACGC
Organism: Homarus americanus; assembly: GCF_018991925.1. NCBI lineage: Eukaryota > Metazoa > Arthropoda > Malacostraca > Decapoda > Nephropidae > Homarus > Homarus americanus. Next base: position 68,918 of record NW_024725170.1, on the reverse strand, counting down.
ACTACTGTCTTGCATCTTTAGTCAACACAACCACTCACACCGACATATCACCATTTACACCACCTGGCAGCACCATCAGTCAATACCACCAGTCAACACCTCAACATCACCACTTACAGAACCAGTCAACACACTCACCGCCAGTCAACACACTCACCGCCAGTCAACACACTCCCCGCCAGTCAACACACTCACTGCCAGTCAACACACTCACCGCCAGTCAACACACTCACCGCCAGTCAACACACTCACCGCCAGTCAACACACTCACCGCCAGTCAACACACTCACTGCCAGTCAACACATCACCGCCAGTCAACACACTACCGCCAGTCAACACACTCACCGCCAGTCAACACACACCACTGCCAGTCAACACACTCACCGCCAGTCAACACACTCACCGCCAGTCAACACACTCCCGCCAGTCAACACACTCACTGCCAGTCAACACACTCACCGCCAGTCAACACACTCCGTCAACACACTGCCAGTCAACGCCAGCGCCAGTCACACTCACAACTCACCGCCAGTCAACACACTCACCGCCAGTCAACACACTCACCGCCAGTCAACACACTCACCGCCAGTCAACACACTCCCCGCCAGTCAACACCCACACCACCATCAGGAAGCGCCGTAACAAACACCCATATAACACGGGTCCTCGCCCACCTCCCCGAGACCCGCCAGCTGGAGGGGGTCTTGCGCTTCACTTTATGGTTGAACCCCATGGGATTTTAACCACTGGCCGAGTAATTCGCACGTACACGAACGCCTCTCGGGCGAGTCTCAGCCCCCGAACGGAATCCTAATCCTCCGCTCGGTGCCAAGGGAAATGTTTTTATAAGTAATTCCAAACGTTTGGCTGAAAATAATGGATGAGTGACGAACGGCGCCTTGACATTCACGCCCAAGTTGCCGACGCGTGTATTTTTCCTATTATATATATATATATATATATATATATATATATATATATATATATATATATATATATATATATATATATATATATATATATATATATATATATATATATATATATATATATATATATATATCCAAATACACTGCGTTGATTTATGAAGTTTTAGACAAAATAGTCCTGAAGCAGATGGCGTATGTACTATCGTGAACAAAAGTTCTCCCCCTCCCAAACTGAAGCAGTATTGACTCCAAATGAGATAAAAACAGCACACCCGCACCAGATGACAGTCAGGGTAAGTCAGTTCGGAGATTCATTCCCGTGACTCAGTTTCACCACGGGGAGCGAACTTTTGTCCACGATAGTACAGTCACCCAAAAAAGTCCTGTCGCCTTTCACCCTGAACCATGAACCCCGAGATTCAGACTCTTGAATCTGAAGCATTTATGGACAGAATAAATTATCAGTGTCTACTGCTTCGGGTTCACGAGTCTGAATCTCGGGGTTCGTGGTTCAGGATGAGAGGCGACAGGACTTCTTTGGGTGACTGTACAGTCGGCCACATGAATAGTTTACACCTACGGCTCATGTTTGTGACAAAATATCTGGTAACAGTCCTGAACAGAACAGGCAAAATGACCTGTAATTTATGTTTTATTCCTACATATATGTTACAAATCAATTGTTGTGAATGTTTTACTGGTGTCTTGTGTTTATATTACAAGAAATATATTGCATCTAAATGATAGTAAACTTGTTCACGAATGGGATTGCATTTATCGTACAGCTCCCTCCTCCTCCTCCTCCCCCACTTTTTCTCTTACCCTACATTTTTTTTCCTGATGTTTGGATTAGTAAAGGAAGGAAGAAGAGTAAATAGAAGAATAAAGAAGAAGAAACAGAAAATAGTTAGAGATAACAGGTGGGGGGAGCTGAGTTTCAACGTTACCAGACAGTTTTTCGGACCTTCCAGCTACAGTGTGTATACTTATTCTTCTGGCCGACTGTACATTTTTAATGAGACAAATTTTTAAGGAACCATATACAAATTTTTTTTAGGAAGCTAAATTTGTCTAGTTTTTAGTGTACATACTAACTATTTTAGACAGCAGACATCAAACAATTTATAAGGAATTATGGTTCTCCTTTTTAAGAAACAGAATAATATTTTTTCTAGCGGCATATATATTTTTTAAGACACAAGAGAGCGACGAATTTCTAAGGAACATGCTTCCACGTTTTTTGGTAACAGGCAACAAACTTTATTTTCCAGCGAGAAAATTCTCATTTTAAACTAGAAGTTATTTTCGTGTTAAAGGTAAAAAATGTTTAACATAAGAACAAAACTTTTAATTAAATAAAATAAACTTTAAACCAAATTTATAAAGTAATTCCCATGGCACTTCATGAGACACACTGAAGAAAACCTTACCACTAAACCCCGTCATGGTGTACACAAACTATGGATATGAATTATAACTATCATCATATTAAATTATTCTAATTTTCACTATAACTCACGCACCAGGAGTAAATGGAAGCACCAGGGGTAAATGGAAGCACCAGGAGTAGATGGAAACACCAAGATTAGATGGAAGCACCAAGGGTAGATGGAAGCACCAGAAGTAGATGGAAGCACCAGGAGTAGATGGAAGCACCAGGAGTAGATGGAAACACCAAGATTAGATGGAAGCACCAGAAGTAGATGGAAGCACCAGGAGTAGATGGAAACATCAGGAGTAGATGGAAACATCAGGAGTAGATGGAAACATCAGGAGTAGATAGAAACACCAAGGGTAGATGGAAGCACCAATGGTAGATGGAAGCACCAAGGGTAGAGGGAAGCACCAAGGGTAGATGGAAGCACCAAGGGTAGATGGAAGCACCAAGGGTAGAGGGAAGCACCAAGGGTAGATGGAAGCACCAAGATAAGATGGAAGCACCAAGGGTAGATGGAAGCACCAAGGTAGAGGGAAGCACCAAGGGTAGATGGAAGCACCAGGGGTAGATGAAGCACCAGGGGTAGATGGAAACACCAAGATTAGATGGAAGCACCAAGGGTAGAGGGAAGCACCATGGTAGAGGGAAGCACCATGGGTAGATGGAAGCACCAGGGTGAAGATGGAAGCACCAGGGGGATGAAGATGGAAACACCAAGATTAGATGGAAGCACTAAGGGTAGAGGGAAGGCACCAAGGGTAGAGGAAGCACCATGGTAGATGGAAGCACCAAGGGTAGATGGAAGCACCAAGGAGAAGGCACCAAGGGCAGATGGAAGCACCAATGGCAGACGGGAAGCACCAGGGGAAGATGGAAGCACCAAGGGCAGATGCTGAAGCACCAAGGTAGAGGGAAGCACCAAGGGTAGATGGAAGCACCAGGGGTATGGAAGCACCAGGGTAGATGAAGCACCAGGGTAGATGGAAGCACCAAGACAGATGGAAGCACCAAGGGTAGAGGGAAGCACCAAGGTAGAGGGAAGCACCAAGGGTAGATGGAAGTAGAGGGAAGCACCAAGGGTAGATGGAAGCACCAGGGGTAGATGAAGCAAGCACCAAGGAAGATGGAAGCTAGGGGTAGATGGAAACACCAAGATTAGATGGAAGCACCAAGGTAGAGGGAAGCATCAAGGGTAGAGGGAAGCACCATGGGTAGATGGAAGCACCAAGGGTAGATGAAGCACCAAGGGTAGAGGGAAGCACCAAGGGTAGATGGAAGCACCAAGGTGGATGGAAGGGAAGATGGAAGCACCAAGGGTAGAGGGAACCAAGATGAAGCACTAGGGGTAGATGGAAGCACCAGGGGTAGATGGAAACACCAAGATTAGATGAAGTACCAAGGTAGATGGAAGAACGCAAAGGGTAGATGGAAACACCAAGAATGGAAAACACCAAGATTAGATGGAAAGCACCAAGGGTAGATGGAAGAGGTAGATGGAAACACCAAGATTGAAGCACCAAGGGTAGATGGAAGCACCAAGGGTAGATGGAAGCACCAAGGGTAGATGGAAGCACAGAGGGATACCAATAGAGGGAAGCACCAAGGGTAGATGGAAACACCAAGATTAGATGGAAACACCAAGATTAGATGGAAGCACCAAGGGTAGAGGAAGCACCAAGGGTAGAGGGAAGCACCAAGGGTAGATGGAAGCACCAAGGGTAGATGAAGCACCAAGGGTAGAGGGAAGCACCACCAAGGTAGATGGAAGCACACAAGGGTAGATGGAAGCACCAAGGGTAGATGGAAGCACCAGGGTAGATGGAAGCACCAAGGATAGATGGAAGCACCAAGGATAGATGGAAGCACCAAGGGTAGAGGGAAGCACCAAGGGTAGATGGAAGCACCAGGGGTAGATGGAAGCACCAGGGGTAGATGGAAACACCAAGATTAGATGGAAGCACCAATGGTAGATGGAAGCACCAAGGGTAGAGGGAAGCACCAAGGGTAGATGGAAATATCAGGAGTAGATGGAAGCACAGGAGTAGAGAGAACAAGCAGGCGAGGGTTAAACAATGGGCATCCCCTGTTGAATGAAGCCTTTTGTCACATGCAGGTAGCTGCAGGCAACCCTACGTCACACGCAGGTCATGTTGCAGGCAACCCTATATTGCATGGATGTCTTGTTGCATTTAGCCTTTTGTGAAGTGATGTTGCAGGCAACACCGTTACATGCAGGTCTTAATGCGTGCAGACCTCCGTCACGTGCATGCCTTGCTGCATGCAGCTCTTTGTCAAGCGGTGGCCATGAGTCGGTGTTACATGTAGCTTTATTATGTTATAATGGGAGGAGCTTGTCTGTGTCAGGGGCGGCACCTGGCCTCGGCTCCGTAATGGCTGGATTATATTTCCAAGACTTCCGGAATGTCCTAAATTGGAAGGGAAAAAATAGCCATGTTTAAACGTGTAGTTATTTTGGTAATGTTGTCATTTTTAGTCTCACTCAACGACGACGACGACGACGACGACGACGACGACGACGACGACGCTGATGATGAAAATAACTACAACAACGACAACATCGATGGAAACAACAATTCTAAGGATAAAAACCAATAAAGGCAATACAGAAAAAGTCAGTAACACAAACAACAATAACAAGAAAATTAAAAAGACAGAAAACAAAAAACACAAACAACTATAACAACAATATAAGAATAAAAAACAACCACACGGGTGATATCTATTGGATGATATGTTATAAACTCACTGACTTGACGGGTGTATACCATTTTCGCTGAGCGGTCTGAACCATCTACATTTCTAACCATAAAAAAAAGATATCAATCGCTAATCCTCGTAGATTGGGACAGTTAAATCATAGAAAAAGAAAATCTAGCGAGATGGCCAATCAGCACTTAAGGAATCGAAGACCGAGAGATCTAATCAAGCCAAATAGCCAATCAGATCCGAGGCAGCAGACTGGAGAGCCAATCAGCGATCGAGGGAATATATAGAGAACCAATGAGCGTAAAGAATCGGCTAATGAGACGGTCGGGAAGTATCTGCCACTGCATACCAAGCAATAAATACAGAGAAATATTATCATCACTCCATCATCTTTAACCTTTCATATAATACTAACCAAACCTAACCTAACCTAACCTAACCTAACCTAACCTAACCTAACCTAACCAAACCTAACCTAACCTAACCTAACCTAACCTAACCAAACCTAACCTAACCAAACCTAACCTAGCCTAACTTAGCCTACCCTAACCTAACCTAACCTAACCTAACCAAACCAAACCCAACCCAACCTAACCTAACCAAACCAAACCCAACCAAACCTAACCTAGCCTAACCCAACCTAACCCAACCTAACCAAACCAAACCAAACCTAACCTAACCCAACCTAACCAAACCAACCTAGCCCAACCCAACCAAACCAACCAAACCCAACCCAATCCTAACCAAACCTAATCCCAATCAAACCAAATCAAACCTAACCTAGCCTAACCCAACCTAACCTACCAAACCAAACCAAACCCAACCAACCAACCTAACCAAACCTAACCTAGCCTAACCTAACCAAACCAAACCAAACCTAACCTAACCTAACCTAACCAAACTCAACCCACTAACCCAACCAAACCAAACCAAACCAAACCTAACCCAATCAAACCTAACCTAACCTAACCTAGCCTAACCTAACCAAACCAAACCAAACCTAACCAACCTAACCAAACCTAACCCAACCTAACCCAACCAAACCTAACCTAGCCTAACCTAGCCTAACCTAACCAAAACCAAACCAAACCAAACCTAACCTAACCTAACCAAACCTAACCTAACCCAACCTAACCAACCCAACTAGCCTAACCTAGCTAACCTAACCTACCCTAACCTAACCTAACCTAACCTAACCTAACCTAACCTAACCTAACCTAACCTAACCTAACCTAACCAACCTAACCTAACCTAACCTAACCACGAAACTCGGGAAATTTGGACCAAATAATTAAGAAAATTCCATTGTTGCTGTAGTCGTTTGCTTGGTTTAAATGAATATACGAACTACGACCAATGGGGGTGAGGAGGGTTAGAGGGTTAGGAGGTTGGGGGTCAGGCTGTAGTTCCTAATAGTTAATAAAATTTGAATATGTTTATCTTACCTGTACATCAACTCCTAAAAGTCGTATGAATAAAAATTTACCAACACACAACGTGAGGACTGACACACCTGGTGGCGAGGTGACGGCAGCAACACCTGACACTCAACATACCTGAGGGAGAAGAAAACACCTGTAAGAATTAACACATATATAACTTATTGTTTTAAATAATGGATAAATATCTGTTAGGGAAAATATAGAGAGTAAAATGATATAATGGAAATACTAATAACAATAAAAAAATAGAATTCTTGAGAAGAAAAAATAAACCATTTATCAAGAAAACGCATAAAAAAAATTGGTTAGTATAGAAGATGAAAGAGAATTTTTATCACAGTGAAAAGTTGGTCCCATGGGCCTGACGACCTGTTAGGACTAGTGTGGATACTGCATACAGGAGGAAGAAGAAAGAGGAGGGGAGGGAGGAGGGAAGGAGGATAGGGAGGAGGGAGGAGGGAGGAGGGAGGGAGGGAGGGAGGGAGGGAGGGAGGGAGGGGAGGAGGAGGGAGGAGGGAGGTTGTTTAGTAAAGCAGCAGCGACGCAGAACCAATACTCCCCACCAATACACACAAGTTAGGCTGCCCCGCTCACATTTCTCACTTCTGCTGCTGTGTTGATGCTGGTGCAGGTGGTGGTAGTGGTGGGAGTGTGGTGGTAGTGCAGGTAGTGGTGATGGGGTAGGTGGTGGTGATGGGGGGTAGGTGGTGGTGGGTGGTACAGGTGGTGGTGGCGGTAGTGCAGGTGGTGATGGGGTAGGTGGTGATGGGTAGGTGGTGGTGGTGGTAGTACAGGTGGTGGTGGCGGTAGGTGCAGGTGGTGTGGTGGTGGTGCAGGTGGTGGTGGCCAGTTGGTGGGTGAGGTGCAGGGTCGGTGTGGTGGTACAGTTTGGTGGTGTTATGTGCTGTGCCATGTTGTGTGGTATGTGCTAGAGCAGGTGGTGGTGGCGGTAGTGCAGGTGGTGGTAGTGCAGGTGGTGGTGGTGTAGGTGGTGGTGGTGGTGGTAGTTGTGGTGGTAGTGCAGGTGGTGGTGGTGGTAGTGCAGGTGGTGGTGGTGGTAGTGCAGGTGGTGGGTGGTGGTAGCAGGTGGTGGTGGCGCAGGTGGTGGTGGAGAGAGGCCTCACAGCACTATTCTTCTTATCACTCTTTCTCTTCCTCTCACAATCTCCTCTTTTGTTCCTCACATCCTTTCTCACTACTCCTCCTCTCCACGACTTCCTTTGTTCCTCCCTACCACCTGAGTCTCTTTTGTTCTTACTCTGTCTTTCTTCCTCAGCTTCACCCTCCTTCCTCACCTTGTCTCTTCTCTCTGTCTCTTTCTTGTTCTGCCTCAATCTCTCTGCCCTCCTTCCTCATTTGCGTCTCTTTGTTCTTCCTGTCTCATCTTGTTCTTCCTCTCTCTCTCTCCTCACCTCTTTGTTGGTGTGTGCCTTTCTCCTCTCTCTCCATTCTCACAGATCCTTTTTTCCCTACATTGTTTTCTTAACTCTCTCCACCCTTCTTCCCCTGTCTCATCAGTTACTCTTTCCCTCTCTTCCATTACGCCCTCTTCCTCTCCCTCAACTACTCTCTTTTCTTACATGCTTTGTCCCTACCCTTCTTTTATGGCCCTTGTCCACTTCACCTCTTCCTCATCCTCTCTTTCTTTCAAACATACATAATGGCCATATTTCTCAACAAGTTTAAATTATATCAAATCAGAAATAAATACGAAATAAACAGACAAATTACTAAAATATATGAATAAGTAAGTCAGAGTATATTTAAAAATAATTTACATTTATCTTATACAGTCGATATTTCAATGTCAGACTGACCGTAATAGTTAAATGAATCTAAATGGTTTATCCTGGGTAATACTTTAAACACCAATTTAACATCTCTATTAACACTAACAGTTAGTATCTGGGGTTTCATAATTTAACAACTGAATGTATAATTTAAAGTTCAGTAATCCGATTATATAAACAGGTAACTCTCGGTCCTTAGTGACAAAAGTAACATACAGGTTTATGAGATACTAACAGATACGGTATATACTGTACCTTTAACAGATGCGGTATATACTGTACCTTTAACAGATACGGTATATACTGTACCTTTAACAGATACGGTATACAGTATACTGTATATTTGAGGCGTCTTACATATTATTATTATCTTCAAGGTTATTTATATAAATCATCTTCACACAAAGCTTTTCCCTGCCATCTCCCCTTTTTTTCTTTTCTTATCTTAAACCCTTTTCTCACCTCTCCTCTTTTGGTCTCCATCTTATTCTTCTCCCCTCTTCCTATCTACCCTCCCTGTCACCTCCCCTCACGTCGCCAAACCTTCCGTACCTCCGTTTCTCGTTCCACCATATCACCCCTAAATTGCATTGCATCCCTATTCCTCAAACCCACCCCCACCCCACACTTACGACCCCCACCTCCACCCCCATATCTCCCCTCCCTCCATCAGTTAGTGGAGCTCTACTGTACCTCCACACTACCCCTTAACCCCCTTCTCTTCCACACGCCCCATAGCCTCCCAATTAGTGAATGATGTTAAGTAAACAACCCGACGCGTCACAAAGAGGTAGAGGCAAACGCTTGTATGTTGGGTGAAAGAGAGGAAAGGGAGAGAGGGGAAGAGAGAGAGAGAGATAGAGACAGAGGAAGAGAGATAAAGAGACTTATTCCACCTCCCCTCCTCTCTCACACTCTCTTCCCTCCCAACAGACTCTCTCAACCAACACAAGAAAAACAATACGGATAATTGCCTAGGCGACTCCTCAAATATCGGGTGGAGACGAAGGAGGAGGGAGGAGGAGTGAGAAAGGAATACATTGTCTCTCACCATACACTGGATCAAGAGACTACCAGTAATAAAGGAACAAGAACTATCGCGAGCTGATACGAGCTGAGATAACGGAGCTGAGAGGGTACGAGCTGAGATGACGAAACTGAGATGATGGAAGTAAGAGGTTACGAACTAAGAGGACGGAGCTGAGAGGCTGAAGCTGAGAAGGTGGAGCTGAGAGACTGAAAGTCCTCAACCACCAGTCACAGGATATAAAACTAAGACGGATGAAGATGATGATGAAAATGACCCTTTTTTCCCTCCATTTAACGTATCCCTCGTGCCATATCGTCTCCAATTCAAGTGTTTACCATCAGTATCATACAAGCTGAGTTCTACTGACGGCGAGGGTGAATGGCGTTTAATAGACAATGTAGTTTATGTTTTATTCTTTATTATGTCTACAGTGTGATTATTAATGAGGGTTTTCAGCCATATCTTTGATGGATTCCTGACGGCGAGGTGTGGACAGGTAAGGTAAGTGGAGGAGGAAGAGTTGGAAGGAACAAGGGAGAAACGGATGGAAGGGAGGAAGAAGTGAGAGAAGGGAATGGGAGGGACGGAGGAGTGTGAGCGGTGAGTAGCAGGTGGTGAGAGGAGAGAGAGAGAGAGAGAGAGAGAGAGGAGAGAGAGAGAGAGAGATATGAAGCTGCAGAGGTTGAGAAAGCGCATTTCAGCGGAGATTACAAGGAGAAAGAGAAGGAGAGTAATAACCTGGGGACGAAAAGGCTATAGATAGGGAATTTACAAAGAAAAGGGTGGCTGGCAGGGGTACGGCGGCTGAAGGGGGTGGGGAAGGTTGAAGTGTGGTGGGGTCCACGGAGGAGATGGGAGTGGAAGGAAAGGGGGGCCATGGTGGGAGGGGGGTCAGGGAGGGAGGATCACGGAGAGATGGGGTAGAGGGAGGGAAGGAAGAGACCACGGAGAGGAGGAAGGAGGGGGGGGGAAGAGAAGGGAGAAAGCAGCAGAAGAAGCCAGCTGCCCCAACACCTGGTGTGGACGGGCTTGGAACCAGCAAGAACCCGAGCGTCTGGGCAGGTCGACCTTGTTATCGTAAGAACATTTTTATTCTCTTCTGGTGCAGTCTACATGTTCTCTCGCCATAATGCATTCCCAAAGGTCCAACATTTAAAGCCGTGAGTGTGTTTTCATCCTCTTTGTTATACATTTTCTCAGGAGGAGCTCAAAAGAAGCTCCTCCAGTCTTCTACAGCCTTGAAGTCTTGGGCAATTCCAGGTCTTGTTTTTGTAAGGCCTAACCTCGCCTCCTGGCCCTTCCTGCCAGGGTCCAGCGGGAGGCACCCGAAGGAGGGAGAGGAACAGGAAATTAAATTGAAAGGGTGAGAGCACTGAATAAAGAATGCGTCATTTTCTGGGAAGTCTTGAGGGTTTGTGACACACACACACACACACACACACACACACACACACACACACACACACACACACACACACACACACACACACACACACACACACACACACACACACACACACACACACACACACTTGAGGGTTTTTTCCAACTTTCTAGGTGATAGGTGGTGAGAAGGATTTCATTCAGGTTAAGCTTCTAAGTCCCGAACGACTCACCAATTTTAAAACACTTACAGCAGCAGTTAGTAAAATAACACAGATTCTCCCTAAAGTCCTTTAATATTTACAGCATCCTTAAATCGGGCCCTGGGAATTTTGACAGTAACTAGAGAACCGGGAGGCAATTCAAACGCCCTGTTCTTGTTTCCTTACGAAATGACTTAGCATTAATCATTAATTAGTGACCCTCCCATTACCTATCAACTCAGCCAGGTTAACCCTAAATTACATTATCTACAGCAGGGTCCCACAACATGTAATTGAACAGGACCCACTGACCCACATGTACCGTTGTAATCTCTCTCTCACACACACACACAATAATGACGAAACTCAGCATCTGTCAACACACTGCACTATATCATGCAATACTCGACTGAATGCACGATAATCATACTTTCATACTTTGAGTACAAAAAGGATACAAGTCCTTAAGTCAAAGAAAATTAGCACGAAGGGCTGAGTACAACAGATGAGTGCTCGATGACCAATGGGAGTGTAGGAGTTTTACAAGAGTGACATGATGGATGTATAGTAATAAAAATCGCTTTTGGTAAATACTACATCTTTGATAAACTACTGTTCTATAATCTAAGTCCCATTATAACCACGGCCTATATAAACTAAAGTCCATATAAATTACTGCGCATATTATCTACAACTTAAATAAACTACGTCCTCTTTAAACTCCGGCCTTCAGAAACCACCCACCTCACTTAACCTATGATACTCGATTCATTAAGTCAGAAAACGGCAGCTACATTTCCCCAACACACACACACACTCAAAAAAAAAGATGACTCCAGCAATTCAACTTTTACCTAACGTATTGCGTAATAAATTGCTCACGACATTTGCAGTCACTGGCAGCATATCAATCTTAAGGGCCATAAATACCCGTCCCAGACTTTCTTTTCTCGAGACTGCTTAAGTTCCGCTACGATATATCCCGGGGAATCAGTTTGGTGCCGCCCCAAGTGGCTGCAAGGAGGGAGTTTGGCCTGGGGTAATGTTTGGAAAAGAGCGAGTTGGAGGGGCAGCGGCAGGCTTGATAGGTGGTGGGTGGTGGAATGAGGGGGAGGAGAGAGGTGGAGGGAGGAGGGTGATGGGGGAGGGGGTGGGGGAAGAGAGGAGATGGGGATTGAGAGAAGATGGGTGTAGGATAAACGGGGGGAAGGGTGATAGGAGAAGGAAGAGGGTGATAGGAGGAGGAAGGGGTAATGGGAAGAGGAAGAGGGTGATGGGAGGAGGAAGAGAGGTGATAGGGAGTAGGTGGAGGGGATGAGGGTGGTGGGGGCAGGAGGGATGGATAGTGGTGGGGGAGGAGGAAGAGGAGGAGAAGGAAAGAGAGGGGAAGGGAAGTTGAAATAGCAACCTCAGGTCCACGCGAGGGGATTTATGGAGGACGGAGGTGGGGAGAAGGAAGTGCAGGTAGGGAGGAGAAGGGGAGGAAGAGGAGGAGGAGAGGGGGAGGAGGAGATCTTGTTCCTTGTGAGTGGTGGATTACTGGACCGGCCCGTCTACTCTCCTCCTCGTCAGGGTCAACAAACTGCTGCCCAAGTTTTAAGAACTTTAAGTTAACGTCTTCCACGCCGTGTTTCCAGGTGAGTGTAGTTTAGTTCAGTCCGAGAGGCAGCTGTAAGTTACAACCACCAACGGTACCTTGCCAGCTCTGCCAGACCTTCTATACTGTCACCCTATATCTGCCCACACTTACTATAAGAGGCGCTATTACCACAGTTCACCTGGTCTGGCCAAGGGGGAACACGTTTACCCATACAGTATACGGTTGGGTGTTGACGCCAGCATCGTACTCTGCTGCAACAAACGTAGTGTGGCAGAGTGATATTAACGTGGCTTCAACAATTTAAAAAGTTACGGTATTCTTATGTAAAAAAACAACAACAACTGCCCGTTATGTACACTCGCACCAAAAAGTATCGGTGCAGGGTGAGATCGACGACTTCCAAAACGATACGTATACACTGTGATATGTCGGGAAGGTTGGTAAGTGTATCCTCATAACCCCCTCCACTAGGTGTTGCCATATGGCTGACAATCAGTGTGCTTGTTTCCTCTTTTCAGATTGTTGTTGTGTGTCGACTGAATGATGAGCGAGGGTTCGGTCTGGTGAACGTGGGTATAAAACAGAGGCAATATGAAGCAGTAGAGATCTACACATGCCAGACGACATGGAAACCTCAGAGGAACACGAGGAGTTATTATTGCCCTTCGTACCGAAGGGTTTGGCGTCTGATATTAGCCGGCGGGTTGGTGTCCTCAGGAACACCACTGCACGATGGATTTATTCGATGGATTCATTCGGCGATACCTCGAAACTGGTTCTACAAACGACAGGTCTCAGAGCGGCCGTCCACGCTGCACCAACCCTCAGGACGACCAGGTTGAGTAGTTTATTTGGTAGCAGAAATTAATGTGGCAATATTCACAAGTATCACAAATAATTTTGTTAACAGGGAGCTCCACATATTTCATACTGTCTATTTATCACTTCCCGACCTTATTTATAACGGTTTGTTTCACTTGACCAGGGCTGCCAACATACAGCTGGAACAACTCGCCTTTCCCAATACCTATCGTCACTGGTCTCAAAGTGTTTACACTACAGTATGCACCGATACTTTTTGTTGCGAGTGTAAAAGCTGTTCTTTACAGCGTTAGTGATAAGGGGAAAATAAAGTAATGAATAATGTTACAAAACTCGAACAATCAGGAGTTAACCTCGTCTTATTATTTCAGTGTTAAGTAAAGGCAGTAATCTCGTCATAAAACACAGCAGAACCAACATGTGAAAACATTACCTATGGGTATTAATCTCACCAGTATAAAGGCAGACCAGACATGACCTGCAGTGTTGAATGCCATTTAAGTAAGTTGCTCCAACACGTTATATTAAGGAAAACTGAAACTAATCTACACATTAATCTGGATTAAAATATTATACCTCAGCTTCTCCGTCTATAAATATATTAAACTGAATATCATTAATATAATACATATTTTCTTTGAGGGAAAATCTCTACTGTGAAATATATTCCTCCATCGCATGACGCAGTTAACATCTTTTGAAATACTTAACAATAATACGAAAAACTGGACGGATATACATGTCGCATGAATCAACATCTTGGGGTTTCTTCTCGCATGAATTTCCAACGTACAGATTTAACACGACGGCAAAAGGCATTTATTAATATACATCATACACACAGATTATACATCATACACACACAAACAAAATATCAAACAAAGGATTGCTTTCACACTATCTCGCAATGGGTCACTCTGCAGCCTCTTGTTATGGTTCCTCCTGCCTTATCCAATATTTTTTTTTACATGTTAACCCTTTGACTGTGATGCCTTACACTAAATACAACGAATTAATACAGATGAGTACAATGACTTCAACCTTAATTACAATTTCACCCTTGAGTACTATACTATAACCCTTGAATACAAAGACCTAACCCTTTAAATATGATAACCTATTTCTCAAGTAAGATGGCAATGTACTAGGGGTTAAGTCTTTGTACTCAAATGGACTAATGGTCATACCTTAACAATATGTCAATAAAAGGAAGAAGAAGAGCTGAGGGCAGTAAAGGTAATGAAGTCAACACACCTAACACATCCGTATAACTCCTCTGGTTAACACACCTTAACACATCCCGTATAACCCCTGTGGTCAACACATCTTAACATGCCGTATAACTCCCTGTGGTCAACACATCTTAACACATGCCATATAACCCCTGTGGTCAACACATCTTAACACATGCCGTATAACTCCTCTGGTCAACACACCTTAACACATGCCGTATAACCCCTATGGTCAACACACCCTAACACATCCTGTATACCCCTCTGGTTAACACACCTAACACATGCCGTATAACTCCTATGGTCAACACACCTTAACACATCCTGTATAACTCCCCTGTGGTCAACACTAACACATGCAACCCCTGTGGTCAACACACTTAACACATGCCGTATAACTCCCTCTGTTACACACCTTAACACATGCCGTATAACTCCCTGTGGTCAACACACCTTAAAACATGCCGTATAACTCCTTATGGTCAACACATCTTAACACATCCTGTATAACTCCCTCTGGTTAACACACCTAACACATCCCGTATAACTCCCTGTGGTCAACACACCTAACACATCCCGTATAACTCCCTCTGGTTAACACACCTAACACATCCGTATAACCCCTGTGGTCAACACACCTAACACATCCCGTATAACTCCCATGGTCAACACACCTAACACATCCTGTATAACTCCCTCTGGTTAACACACCTTAACACATCCCGTATAACTCCCTGTGGTCAACACACCTTAACACATCCCGTATAACTCCCTATGGTCAACACACCTTAACACATCCCGTAAACCCCTCTGGTTAACACACCTAACACATCGTATAACCCCTATGGTCAACACATCTTAACACATCCGTAACTCCCTCTGGTTAACAACCACCTTAACACATCCGTATAACTCCCTATGGTCAACACACCTTAACACATGCCATATAACTTCCTGTGGTCAACACACCTTAACACATGCCGTATAACCCTATCCAACACACTTAACACATCCCGTATAACTCCCTATGGTCAACACACCTTAACACATCCGTATAACTCCCTATGGTCAACACATCTTAACACATCCCGTATAACTCCTCTGGTTAACACACCTAACACATCCCGTATAACTCCTGTGGTCAACACACCTAACACATCCGTATAACCCCTCTGGTTAACACACCTAACACATCAGTATAACTCCTGTGGTCAACACACCTAACACATCGTATAACCCCTATGGTCCACACCTTAACACATCCGTATAACTCCTCTGGTTAACACACTTAACACATCACGTATAACTCCTGTGGTCAACACACCTTAACACATCCCGTATAACCCCTATGGTCAACACACCTTAACACATCCCGTATAACTCCCTCTGGTAACACACCTTAACACATCCCGTATAACTCCCTGTGGTCAACACACCTTAACACATCCCGTATAACTCCCTATGGTCAATACACCTTAACACATCCGTATAACCCCTCTAACACACCTTAACACATCCTGATAACTCCCTCTGGTTAACACACCTAACACATCCTCATAACTCCTCTGGTTAACACACCTTAACACATCCCGTATAACTCCCTGTGGTCAACACACCTTAACACATGCCGTATAACTCCCTGTGGTCAACACATCTTAACATGTATAACCTCTGGTCAACACACCTTAACATGCCGTATAACTCCTCTGGTTAACACATCTTAACACATGCCGTATAACTCTATGGTCAACACACACCTTAAACATGCCGTATAACTCCTGTGGTCAACACACCTTAACACATGCCGTATAACTCCCTATGGTCAACACACCTTAACACATCCCGTATAACTCCCTATGGTAAACACACCTTAACACATCCCGTATAACTCCCAGTGGTCAACACACCTAACACATGCCGTATAACTCCCTGTGGTCAACACACCTTAACACATGCCGTATAACTCTGTGGTCAACACATCTTAACACATCCGTATAACCTTGTAACACATCTTAACACATGCCATATAACTCCCTGTGGTCAACACACATCTTAACACATGCCATATAACTCCCTGTGGTCAACACATCTTAACACATCCCGTATAACTCCCTATGGTCAACACACCTTAACACATCCCGTATAACTCCAGTGGTCAACACACCTAACACATGCCATATAACCCCTGTGGTCAACACATCTTAACACATCAATGCCATAACTCCGTGGTCAACACATCTAACACATCCGTATAACTCGTGGTCAACACATCTTAACACATGCCATATAACTCCCTGTGGTCAACACATCTTAACACATGCCGTATAACTCCCTGTGGTCAACACACCTAACACATGCCATATAACCTGTGGTCACCACATCTTAACACATCCCGTATAACTCCCGTGGTCAACACATCTTAACACATGCCGTATAACCCCTGTGGTCAACACACCCTAACACATGCCGTATAACCCCCTGTGGTCAACACATCTTAACACATGCCATATAACTCCTGTGGTCAACACATCTTAACACATCCCGTATAACCCCTGTGGTCAACACATCTAACACATGCCGTATAACTCCTGTGGTCAACACATCTTAACACATGCCATATAACTCCCCTGTGTCAACACATCTTAACACATCCGTATAACTCCCTGTGGTCAACACATCTTAACACATGCCGTATAACTCCCTGTGGTCAACACATCTTAACACATGCCATATAACCCCTGTGGTCAACACATCTTAACACATCCCGTATAACTCCCTGTGGTCAACACATCTTAACACATGCCGTATAACCCCTGGGTCAACACACTCTTAACACATCCCGTATAACCCCTGTGGTCAACACACCTTAACACATGCCGTATAACTCCCTGTGGTCAACACATCTTAACACATGCCATATAACTCCCTGTGGTCAACACATCTTAACACATCCGTATAACTCCCTGTGGTCAACACACCTAACACATCCAGTATAACTCCCTGTGGTCAACACATCTTAACACATGCCGTATAACTCCCAGTCAACACATCTTAACATCCCGTATAACTCCCTGTGGTCAATACACCTTAACACATCCCGTATAACTCCCTGTGGTCAACACTAACACATCCCGTATAACTCCCTCTGGTTAACACACCTTAACACATCCCGTATAACCCCTGTGGTCAACACACCTTAACACATCCCGTATAACTCCCTATGGTCAACACACCTTAACACATCCCGTATAACCCTCTGGTTAACACACCTTAACACATCCCGTATAACCCCTATGGTCAACACACCTAACACATCCCGTATAACTCATGGTCAACACATCTTAACACATCCCGTATAACTCCCTCTGGTAACACACCTAACACATCCCGTATAACCCCTGTGGTCAACACACCTTAACACATCCCGTATAACTCCCTCTCTGGTTAACACACCTTAACACATCCCGTATAACTCCCTGTGGTCAACACACCTTAACACATCCCGTATAACTCCCTATGGTCAACACACCTAACACATCCCGTATAACTCCTCTGGTTAACACACCTTAACACATCCTGTATAACCCCTGTGGTCAACACACCTTAACACATCCGTATAACTCCCTATGGTCAACACACCTTAACACATCCTGAACTCCTCTGGTTAACACACCTAACACATCCCGTATAACTCCCTGTGGTCAACACATCTTAACACATCCCGTATAACTCCCTCTGTAACACTTAACACATCCTATAACTCCTGGTCAACACACCTAACACATGCATATAACCGTGTCAACACACCCAACACATGCCGTATAACTCCCTATGGCCAACACACCTAACACATCCTGTATAACTCCCTATGGTCAACACACCTTAACACATCCCGTATAATCCCTATGGTCAACACATTTAACACATCCCGTATAACTCTCTGTTAACACACCTAACATCATAACTCCGTGGTCAACACAAACACATCGTATAACTCTGGTTAACAACTTAACACATCCAGTATAACTCCCTGTGGTCAACACACCTAACACATCCTGTATAACTCCCTATGGTCAACACACCTTAACACATCCCGTATAACTCCTCTGGTTAACACACCTTAACACATCACGTATAACTCCCCAACACACCTAACACATCCGTATAACCTATGGTCAACACACCTTAACACATCCCGTATAACTCTCTGGTTAACACACCTTAACACATCCCGTATAACTCCCGTGGTCAACACACCCACATCCGTATAACCTATGGTCAACACACTAACACATCCCGTATAACTCCCTGGTTAACACACCTTAACACATCCCGTATAACTCCTCTGGTTAACACACCTTAACACATCCTGTATAACTCCCTCTGGTTAACACACCTAACACATCCCGTATAACTCCCTGTGGTCAACACACTCTAACACATGCCGTATAACTCTGTGGTCAACACATCTTAACATGGTACTCCTCTGGTCAACACACCTAACACATGTATAATCCCTGGTTAACACATCTTAACACATGCCGTATAACTCCCTGTGGTCAACACACCTTAACACATGCCGTATAACTCCCTGTGGTCAACACACCTTAACACATGCCGTATAACTCCCTATGGTCAACACACCTTAACACATCCTGCACCCCTATGGTAAACCACACCTTAACACATCCCGTATAACTCCCAGTGGTCAACACACCTAACACATGCCGTATAACTCCAGTGGTCAACACACCTTAACACATGCCGTATAATCCCTGTGGTCAACACATCTAACACATCCCGTATAACTCCCTGTGGTCAACACATCTTAACACATGCCATATAACCCTGTGGTCAACACATCTTAACACATGCCATATAACTCCCTGTGGTCAACACATCTTAACACATCCGTATAACTCCCTATGGTAAACACACCTTAACACATCCCGTATAACTCCCTAGTGGTCAACACACCTTAACACATGCCGTATAACTCCCTGTGGTCAACACATCTAACACATCCCGTATAACTCCCTGTGGTCAACACATCAACCCATGCCGTATAACTCCCTGTGTCAACACACCTTAACACATGCCATATAATCCCTGTGGTCAACACATCTTAACACATCCCGTATAACTCCCTGTGGTCAACACACCTTAACACATGCCATATAACTCCCTGTGGTCAACACATCTTAACACATGCCGTATAACCCCGTGGTCACACACCTTACACACATGCCATATAACTCCCTGTGGTCACCACATCTTAACACATCCCGTATAACTCCCTGTGGTCAACACATCTTAACACATGCCGTATAACTCCCTGTGGTCAACACACCTTAACACATGCCGTATAACTCCCTGTGGTCAACACATCTTAACACATGCCATATAACTCCCTGTGGTCAACACATCTTAACACATCCCGTATAACTCCCTGTGGTCAACACATCTTAACACATGCCGTATAACTCCCTGTGTCAACACATCTTAACACATGCCATATAACTCCCTGTGGTCAACACATCTTAACACATCCCGTATAACTCCCTGTGGTCAACATCTTAACACATGCCGTATAACTCCCTGTGGTCAACACACTCTTAACACATGCCATATAACTCCCTGTGGTCAACACATCTAACACATCCCGTATAACTCCCTGTGGTCAACACATTCACATGCCGTATAACTCCCTGGGTCAACACATCTTAACACATCCCGTATAACTCCCTGTGGTCAACACACCTTAACACATGCCGTATAACTCCCTGTGGTCAACACATCTTAACACATGCCATAACTCCCCTGTGGTCAACACATCTAACACATCCCGTATAACTCCCTGTGGTCAACACACCTTAACACATCCCGTATAACTCCCTGTGGTCAACACATCTTAACACATGCCATATAACTCCCTGTGGTCAACACATCTTAACACATCCCGTATAACTCCCTGTGGTCAACACATCTTAACACATCCCGTATAACTCCCTGTGGTCAACACACCTTAACACATCCCGTATAACTCCCTGTGGTCAACACACCTTAACACATGCCATCCCGTATAACTCCCTGTGGTCAACACATCTTAACACATCCCGTATAACTCCCTGTGGTCAACACACCTTAACACATCCCATATAACTCCCTCTGGTTAACACACCTTAACACATCCCGTATAACTCCCTGTGGTCAACACACCTTAACACATGCCATATAACTCCCTGTGGTCAACACATCTTAACACATCCCGTATAACTCCCTGTGGTCAACACACCTTAACACATCCCGTATAACTCCCTGTGGTCAACACACCTTAACACATCCCACCTGTGGTCAACACATAACACATGCCATATAACTCCCTGTGGTCAACACATCTTAACACATCCCGTATAACTCCCTGTGGTCAACACACCTTAACACATCCCATATAACTCCCTCTGGTTAACACACCTTAACACATCCCGTATAACTCCCTGTGGTCAACACATCTTAACACATCCCGTATAACTCCCTGTGGTCAACACACCTTAACACATCCCATATAACTCCCTCTGGTTAACACACCTTAACACATCCCGTATAACTCCCTGTGGTCAACACACCTTAACACATCCCGTATAACTTTCATCTGATTTGGATCGTTTTTGTGTTTGTCCTGATAATCTTCAACAAGTCTCCGCTGAGGTTCTATTCACATTTAAATATCACAAAGAAGTTAAGAGATGTTACTAGTCTTCATACACACACACACACATACCAACGCACATACACACACACACACGTGCACACATGCACATATACGCACACACGCCAACATATACGCACACAAACACAGCATACACACAGCCACTCTCACACATATATACACACAGCCACTCTCACACATATACACACAGCCACACACACACACCGCCTTTTTTAATGTTTAGCCGCTGTCCTATTAACAGAGGTGAGATTAGTCCTTTAGCAAAAATGTTCACTATTTTTTTTTTTTATGTTATAAATCTACACGACATAACGACCACCTTTTTCCGTGGGGTGAAATATAACTAAACCCCTACTATATAACACCAACAGTCATATCCACCGTGTTTGTTTATGGTCGCCTGTGTCCACCATCATCAACCTCTTCCTATCATCTACATTCTCTCTCTTTATCTTCCTCTCATTACTAATCGTCATATTTCACGAATCAGAAAAAAATTATTCGTTAAAAATTCATATTCATGTTACGCAATAAATTCATCAAATAAAATTACCTTTTGTTTTTAATAAAGGTTCCTCCTCTACGTCCCGTTCTTAATATAAATCTGATTACTTATATAACGTAATACATATATAACGTAAATATCACGACATGTGACGTCTGGCTGTTGTTTCCAGGTATTTTTACAGGTATACTCATTAAAAAACAGGGGGGAGGAAAATAATAGAATAAGAGTGTTTAAGGGAGGAAGGGTGAGAGAGGATGAGAGTTGGGGGAGGGGGGGATGAAGAGGACAGAGGGAGGTGATAACGCGGGCGAAGAAGGATAAGGAGAGGGGGAAGGGATGTGGATAGGGTATGTGAGAGAAATGAGAAAGGGTTTGAGAGAGAGGAGGAGGGATGCACTAAAGAAGGGAGAGGGGGGGTGGTAGAGGAGAAGGAAAGAGGCATGAGCGTAGAAAGGAGAGAGGGAGGGAAGGAGGGAGGGACAGGTAGGAGAAGCAAGAGAGAGGAAGGAGGAGGAGGAGGGAGGTTGTGTCAGCCCCGCGGCCAGCCATCACACAGTCAACTGCCCCTTACATCTTTCAACACAGTACCTCACGTAACCGCAGGATTTACATGATAATGCTTTCTCGGGAGGGGACGTGTGCAGCCGTGCTGGGCCCTCACCCATCGCGGAGGGCAGTGGACAGGGGGAGGGAGGGGGCATAGGAAGGGGAAGGGTACAGAGGGAGGAGGGGAAGATGAGGAAAGGGGCAAACGGGAAAAGGGCAGAACAGGGGGAGAAGGGAGAAGGCAGAAGCGGAACAAAGAAGGAAGGAAGACAGAGTGGCGGGGGATTCAGAGGAGGATACGGAAGGAAAGGGAGCCGATTAGGATAAGAAGTGAACGGAAAGGGAAACAAACGGTGAAGAGGAAAATAGAGGAAGGAGATGGAAGGGTGAACAGAGTAGTAGGAGGTGGAATGGGACAAGAGAGGGTGAGAGAGATACTGTATAGTATGAGCTGCTATGATTGATTTTGATTTTGCAGCTTACAGCGGCTACTTTATTGTGCACCTCACACTCATCCTGTGAGCGGTAGCGCAAAAGGATTGCAGAGTAGAGTTTACAAAGGGTCATAATAATTAACCCCCGTTGTCAGGATATTATGGCACAGAATGTTACACAGTATTTCATTTACATTATTTGTTTAGTTCTATACATAAAGGGTAACTTATTCACAAATGCGTGAGTACAGGCGTGTGAGGCAGTATGTCTGGCCTCACACTTTGTTATTCACATTTACGTGAGAAGTATTCAAGCACATTGCGTATTTGGTTCTGTACATGAGAATTGATTTAGTTACTAAGTGCAAAAAAGTGGATACAATCTTAATATGTCGGCTATCTTCTCATTAGAGATGAAGTGTTGTGCCATTTCACACACAGTGTGCTTGGACCTGTCCCTAAATGGTTCTATCTTCACACAGTCGAGGAGGTAGTGTTCAAGTGTGTGGCCATATGTATGGCCACACACTTTACATTTAGTTTTGTTTACATCTGCTTGAGGAACATACTGCCAAAGGTACTTATATCCTAACCTTAATCTAGCGGTTACAACATCTTGTAATCTAGTGATCTTGTTACTTGCTCCATATACATGTTTCACTTGATACATCTCATCATGGTAACCTATGGATCGACTAGTGCCTGTTAGCACTTGTCTACTTGCGTCAAACTCATCAATAAGTTCTTTCCTAATTACAGTTTTAAGGGTTCTTTTTGACAGACCCAAATTGTATTCAACGGTGTCTTTGTTAGACGCGAGTTTGGCGAGGGCATCAACTCTGTCATGTTTTATGAGGCCTATGTGAAAGGGGATCCACAACAATTTGACCTTGACACCCCGGTCAACAAGGCACGCATATTTGTGTCTGGCTTCAGAGACAAGCGCGTGACAGCTTGAGTCGAGGGTGCCAAGGGCAGGTAGTGAGGATAAAGAGTCAGTGATGATGAGACTGTCAGTAACAGTGGTTTCAATGAATTTAATAGCTGTGAGTATGGCAACTAATTCAGTTTTTAGAGTGGATGCCCAGTTGTTAATTCTAACTCCTTTCTCAATTATATTACCGTCAGGTTGAGTCACAACACTAGCACTTCCAGCCCTCCCACAGGCGGTGTTAAGAGATCCATCAGTGTAGATGGTCTGTGTGATATTATCATCAGTCTGTAGAGTGTGTATGTGTTCAAGAGCTCTCAATTTGGCAGATAAATGCTTTGTATAATTAATTTTTTAGGCGGATACGTCGGTATTGTGATATCGAAGGGAACTGTCCGCCAGGGTGGCAGGAAGCGCTGTTGTGTCTCAACTTTGTACAGGTGGTCTAGTCCAAACATCTTCATATGTGTAGCTGTAGTTTGGATCCATTTAGACTCAGTAGTCCCATGGTTCATACATTCTAGCAATTTTAAGGAAACAATGTTATCAGGATCACCACGCAGAAGCCTCAGGGCTATCATGAGGTTGACTTCAATTATTCTATCTTTAACACTGGGTATACCTAGTTCTTTCCTCATATTAAGTACTTTAGTGCTCATGGGACATCCTAGGATAATTCTGAGGGCTTTATTTTGCATTTTCTCGAGCTTGTCAACGCCTTTCCCGTCACGAATGGCCAGGGCTGGTGCGTGGTAATCTATCAGAGATCTTATATAGCCTAGGTACATTGTTTTAACAATTATAATATTAGCACCATAGTGGGGGCTGTACCCCGCTACACTTCTAAGAGGTCTCAGTCTGTCAGTACATTGGCGGGTTAGCTGTTGTATGGCAGGTAGGGTACAAGGGACAGAAACACCATGATATTTAAAAGAAGAAACATAGTCAATAGTGTTGTTACCTATCTTGAACTTGGCTGCTATGGTGGGGGGGGGTGTGCAAACGAAAGCAGCAGAAGCCATCTGGTGGTCGTTACTGGCGTTACGCAAGGCAAAACACGAGTATGGTTGCTCCCTTTAATCATCTCAATTCAGTTTAGGGAATGTGGGTGGCGGCGGCCATCTCTCACCTTAATACGATGTTCCACGAGGAAGGCGGCCGTGGTGGCGACGCTAATGTTGAGTTATCCGCAGCCCACACACTGCCACGCGCACCGCAACATTACTACACATATAACCCCCCTCCTAACATGCAGATGGACGCCAGATACGGCAAGCTCTTCAACTTGCAGTATCAGCACCCCATTGAAATTGGAGATATAGTAAGGGAGGGGGTGGAGTCTGGGTCTCTTGCGGAGATAGTGAGACTGTCTCTGTCCTTATTGAGTTCGTTTCAGCACACGGAGAGATCGCATAAAACGCTAAGGAGACTCTTAGTGGCTTTAGAAACTCTCTCTGACAACAAAGAATGCTGTCTGAAATGCCGTTATTACCGTCTTTACTGCAAGAGAAGCTCTCTAAACTACTACTGCTGTTTCCTGCCTTTACGGACAACAGAGGCCGTCTCAGCAGTAACAGAAGCTCTTTGAGAGTGTCTATCCTCTTCCTCTCACTGTTTCTGTTGACACATTGACAGCAGCAACAGAGAACTCCCTGCTACCTGCCAAGACTTTCATGCCGGGGTATAAAAAGATGTTTCAATAGGTAACTGGAACAAAAAGTATTGACACGGAATACCAGATTTTGTTTTCCTCCTCCATCCTTTTCCCTTTTCTCCCTCTCCTGTCATTCCTTTGTTTCTTCCCTTCCTTCCCTCCACTCTTCCTTCCTCCCCCTTTTCTCTCCTCCCCTTCCTACCTCCTTTATCTCCCCCCATCATTCCCTTCCTCCCCCCCTCATTCCCTTCCTCCCTCCCCTCTCATTCCCTTCTTGCCTCCCTCCCTCCCCTCCCCGGGATTGCCTCCAGACACAACGTCCGTGACCGTCAACTTGTCGCGCCTCGTTGCCTCAGATAGATGAAGAGACTCTTGCCAATAAGTTCAAGAACTCTCACTCACTCACTCACTCACATGAACTTTTAGCAGGTAAAAGTGACTCATTCAGAACGTGGTGTCTCAAGTCTATCAGCGGTGGAGCCAGAACTATATTTCAGTGGGAATACTTGATAGGTGTTTTAGCTGGGCGTGAGAGTCGATGGCTGGGCGTTGCCAGTATTGGAATTCCTTTGTTTGACTTTCAATATCCTGAGTTAGAGAACAATGACGCAATCACACCACCATACTCCTCCCACAGTTGCTGCTGCTGTTGTGTTTCATTCCATCTTGGGAGCGGGGCGTGGAAATGTGTGTGTGTGTGTGTGTGTGTGTGTGTGTGTGTGTGTGTGTGTGTGTGTGTGTGTGTGTGTGTGTGAGCGCTTTCTACCCCAAAATACTGTACAACTCATCTACATTACATTACCATCTCCTCCCGTTATAACAACACGGAAAACACTAGGCCTACCTTACCCTCGGCCACGGTCGAACCAGAAACCAGGCAGGTCATCCTAAAGGTCAAAGCAGCGACCGGATAGATATGACTGCCAGAGAAAGACTCGGACAGGTTTGTTTACCACTCCACCATCCCCTCTGTAAGATTGACTGAGTGACGGACCCTCCAGGTATAGCAATACGAGGCAGGTTCCCGTGACTGTGTTGACTTTGTATGGGGTAAAAATTCCCTGGGATCTTCACCATCTGGGGTACAATGGAGCCCCTCAAACCCCCTACATCAGGTCTACTGAAGCTTTGGTGTGAGGTGGTGAAGCTGTGGTGGTGAAGCTGTGGTGGTGAAGCTGTGGTGGTGAAGCTGTTGTGAGTGCTGGTGGATATGAGGTAAGTTGTGGTGAAGGTGTGGTGTGTGGTGAAGCTGTGGTGTGTGGTGGGGTAAAACTGTGGTGAGTAGAGTGGTGGTGAAGTTGTGATCCGTCATCCAGCTATAGGCCTAGACACAGCCAAATTGCAGGAGATATTTGTGTGTACAACAGGAACATTCTCGGTCTCTTAAATGACGACTGACCGAATGTGACCTGGTGAACTACATGAACTTTAAAATTTCTGTTGGACTGAAAATTCCTCGCTTTCTCTCGCTCCATAACAAATTGATGAAACATAATTAATAAGAACACATGTACCCAAAACTGATCTCGACTTTGTAAACACTGAGCTGCCCCACACACGGTCATGTTATTTAGGGAAATTTCATCAGAACTGCCTCTAATAGACAGGTCAGGTACAGGTGATGTCTTCATCGCTAGTGCTGTACAAGAGGTCCCTCAGCTTAGACTCACGTGGTGTAGAACTGTACAACTGGGACGTCTGGGCGGATCAGTAGACAATGGGCGCTGCGTTTTGTGTAACAGAGGAGAAGCAGCGGTTACGGTATTATGGATACATTGATTCCCAGACGTAGTTTCTGCGGCTCTGTTGTTTGTGAAAGAAGTAATTTTGGATGGTGAAGACCAGAGGGATTAACACAAAGCTCCTGGTTGAGGTTGGTCGATCACTCGTGTCGGGAGACGATTAAGATGGGATGGAAGTCCGTGTGTGTGTGTGTGTGTGTGTGTGTGTGTGTGTTAGCTCACACTCAGCTTCACCTCTAGTTATGTGTCGGAGCGGCTGCTGTGGCCTGTACTATACTGCACTATTATAATTAAGGCAGAGAATAACGTTACGATATTGGAACACTAATGACCTGGGGTTAGAGACAAAATTCCGTTGTTGGTTATCGGTATTTCAGCCTTAGCGCCATAACCTTCCGATATCGTGAAGTTAACCACCCCTTTACCACGACAAAGGATAACGACACTGTATCGGATCATTAACGACTTGAACGACAATTACCTTAATGTAACATAAACTAACCTTTATTCCATTTAATCTAACCTAACTTTAACGCAACTTAACCTACCCAAATCCAACCTAACCTTATCCTAGCCTAACCTAACCATAACCTTACCTAACTTAACCTAACCTAACCTAAACCTTACCCCGACACCAACAAAAGCCCGACACCAACAAGGACAACCCGACAACAACAAAAGCCGGACACAACACCCGACAGAGCGGACACACCCGACAGACTCCCGATGCACACAACCTGAAAATTGCCTTTCAGCTTTGTCCGGCTATCCAACCAACCATACCCGTGTTCTTCTGTAGGTTAGGCTCTCCACCTCTATCTTCCCCCCACCACTGTACGTCTCTCCCACCATCCCTCCCTCTTCAACCCACTCCCCCTCTTCGTCCCCTCCTTCTAGTTAGCCTCATCCCCTCCCCATTCCATCTACATATTCCCTCCCCTCCTTTCACCATCCTTTCCATTCCATTTCTCTTATATCTTTTCTTTCGCTTTTTATTGACATTCGTTTCCTCTTTTCCACTGCATTACCTTATTCTCCCCGTATAATGAAGCCCTCTCAATTACCCTTATCTTACCTCCCTCTCTTTCTCCCTCTTTCTTCCAATGGTCATATTTCTTCCCTCTCACCACTCATATCTTCTCTCCCTCTCAAATAATTACCTTATTCATTTTCCCTTTTCACTCTATTCTATCATTACCTTAGCTATCTCTCTCTCTCTCTCTCTCAACTCGGTTTGTCATCACCTTAATCTCCCATCAAAAGACATATTTCCCCTTTGAACCTTCCCCCCTTATCGCCCTTATCTTCATCTCACCCTCGCATCTCGTCACCTCTCTCTCTCTCTCTCTCTCTCTCTCTCTCTCTCTCTCTCTCTGAGCTGTCATCATTCTAATCTACCATCCGCTGCCATACCTCCCCTCTTTCTCTCTCTCTTTATCACT
Organism: Homarus americanus; assembly: GCF_018991925.1. Taxonomy (NCBI): domain Eukaryota; kingdom Metazoa; phylum Arthropoda; class Malacostraca; order Decapoda; family Nephropidae; genus Homarus; species Homarus americanus. The sequence goes on along the minus strand of NW_024725170.1, from coordinate 40,335 downwards.
CTTATCTTCCTCTCCCTCCCTTCCCTCTCATCCTCTCCTCGTCACCTTATTCCCCATTCCTCTCCCTGGAATCTCATTCTCCCCTTCCCTGTACCTGCTATGTTATTCCTCCTCCATTTAACTCTCCCTTTTGTTAACCTTCCCTTCTGCCTCCCTCTCTCCCTTCCTCTTTTCCCTCCCTTCCTTCCATTCTGTCTCCTCCTTTACCCATCTTAATGTCTCTCATTCCTTCGGTACGACCATTCAGAGTTCGATTTCATCTCCAATTCATCGTAGAAGAATAATTGTGTTCGGTCACTGATTTGAAACGTGTGCAGTAAAGATATTCTATATACCGTATATATTGATTGACTGACTGACTGACTGACCGAGCATATAGCATGACTGTCTGACTTTTATATTTATCTATGCATGAGCTACTTTAAAAAAGGTCTCTTTAAACCAACTAGCTGTCAGCCTAACCTTAAGGAAGAATAACACCCACCCCCCCCCCACTGGCTCACTAACCTTCACAAAACACCAGTAATTAGGTTTTCATCATTTCACTAAACGACTAAGATACAGACTTGAGATTAATAAACACAGACTTGAGATTAATAAACAGCGTCTTAAAGGGTGACAAGCTATACTTCTTCCTTTCCCTTCCCTCTCCCCCTGACCACTCTTCCTTCCCCCCCCTTTCCTCCCTCTTTTTCCATGCACCCCTACCTGTTCACTCTTTCCACTCCACGACGTCCATACTCACACCCAACAAATCAAAAGCATCCACCCCATCTCTCACCAATTTCCTATCTCCCCAATATCTCTCCATCACAGCCCACCCTGATCACTCTCCATCACCCCTCGTGATCGCTCACCCCCCCCCTGCATGACGCTCCCCCTTCACCCCCTCCCGCGTGATCGCTCTTCACCCTCCTGCGTGATGTCTCCACATCACCTCCCACCCGTGATCTCTCCCCTTCACACACCACTAACTCTCATTAAGGGATTATATCGTTAAAGAATAATTAGAATACAATTTTCAATTAAACGAGCTTATTAACTCATTACACGGGATGTCGCCAGTGATGGATAAAACCCCTTCGTGCACACCTCATTATTATTATCGCCTGTTGTACCATTTCTCTCCTTCGTTATTATTCCATTTCTCTCCTTCGTTATTCTTCCATTTCTCTCATTCGTTATTGTTCGAGAGAGAGAGAGAGAGAGAGATGCCAGACGGACTATCACCATCAAGGTCTGGGGTTAATTCACAAGGAAACAATTATGCTTATTAAAGGAGGAGGCGCTACAGCAGGGGCCAGGAATTCCACTGAAATTATGGCTTCTCGACGGATTCCTGGTAGATACCTGGCGGATACCTGGTGGATTCCTCGTGGATTGTTCGTAGATTCTCATCGGATTCTTGATGGATTTCTTCTCACGGCTTCCTGTTGTTGTGAGTTACCATCGATTTTTGTGTTGAGTCACCATCGATTTTTCTGCCGAGTCACCATCGATTCTTATGTTATGAGTCACTACTGATTCTTCTGTTGTGAGTCATCATTGATTCTTGTGTTGTGAGTCACCATTCATTCTTCTTTTGTGAGTCACCATTGATTCTTGTGTTGAGTCACCATCGATTCTTATGTTATGAGTCACCATTGATTCTGACGGCTTCCTGTTTAGAACCAGGAAGCATATTACGGTAGATTCTCAGCTGGTTCCTATTGGGTTCGCCCTTATGAGGAGAGGGGAGGGGGGAAGATGGGGAGTGGAAGGAAGGAGGAAAAGGGAGGTGGAGGGGGGAAGGGAGGGAGAAAGTGGAGGGAAGTGAGGAGAGGAGGGAAAAGGGAGAAGAAAGGAAAAAGGAGGGGGAGGGAGGAGAGGGAAAAGGAGGGAGGGGGGGAGAGAGGGAAAAGTAGGGGGGGGGAGAGCGGAGGAAGAGAATACGGAGGAGATGGAATGAGTATTGGAGAGGGGAAGAGGAAGGGGAGTATAATCCAGAGTATATATGAAGTTTCCAATTAAGTCTTCTCAAAAATTTTCCCTTAAGTTATTCATTATCCCCAGTAAGTCAGTTTGTGAAGATCACCTCCCCCCCCAGCTAAGATACAGTCACAGTGTAGTTAGGTCGCCATCTTTCTTCCAGTCGCTGCTTAAGTAAACCAGTCAAGATGCGGCAACCCTATCATCAGTTTTGGATGGGGAGGGGGGGAGGGGAGAAGGGGAGGAGGTGGAGGAGAAGGGGGAGGAGGAGGGAGAGGAGTGGGGAGGAAGGAGAAGGGGGGAGGAGGAAGGAGGGGTAATGGGGAGTTGATATTAAGAGTCACGGTGTAACCTCCCGGCCTACTCTATCCTACTCCCACACCCTAAACTCCCTCACTCCCCACTTCCGTACCCTTGACTTCCTCACTCCCCACCCCAGTACCCTAGACTCCCTCATTCTCCACTCTCGGACCCTTAACTCCATCACTCCCCACTTCACTATCCTTAACTCCCTCACTCCCCACTCCAGTACCCTAGACTCCCTCATTTTCCACTCTCGGACCCTTAACTCCCTCACTCCCCACTCCAGTTCCCTTGACAGCTTCACTCGACACGTCATACTCCTCTCAGCCATTACTCCAGCTCCCACTAATTAGCATAATTATTTAACATCCATAATAAGGTCTTCTCGTAGTTATATAACAGCGGTCATGAAATTGTGTCTGAATTATAGAACATCGGTCATTAAGCCCGAGTTATATAAAACATCTCTCACAATGTCTTGTCACCGTAAAACATCCCTACGATATAAGCCCCCCTGATGCACACCGTACAGAGGCCGGGAAGGTGCTGGTGACACCCACGTCTCGTAAATACTAACTTAAGCTTATTTTCACTCCTCCGCTCCCCTCACCACCCTGCCTCCCTCCCTTACGAAAATTCACGAGTAAACTTTGATCATAATATTGTCCTCTCACCAAGTCTACGGAAAGTTAAAGCCATGTTTCACTAAGTCTGACTGTTAACATTGTCTTATTTTATTATTAAAGAAACAAGTTTGGAAAATACGATCGTATATTGTTAATTAAGCCAGAAAGCACAGGAAGTCAATATTTCTCAATGTGTTAATTTTATTTTGAGTAAAATCTTTATGGAAGTGTAAGGAAACTTGGTGTTCTGTTTCACTAACACCGAGTAATGAACACTAAATTTCTCGTTATTGGTCTACAGGAAGATGCTGCCACATTTCAGTTAAGTCTACGTATGAGTAATGATTTATTCTATTGCTGGAAAAAATCCCCAAGCTGTGACATGATACATACACTGACAATACAGAGTTAATGAACAGTTAATAGCAAAACAATGGCCAATGAAAGACTTGCCTAATCTATTGCAATGAAAATTCACTTATTTTTTTTCTTCTTATTTTCATCCCCTTTTCAATTGTTCATCACCACTCTATCACCCTCTTCCTAAATAACATCCTATATATACAACAATAACAGCTTAGCAACACTCAGCAGCTGCCTCGCTTACTTTGGTTTCGGGTTTGTCGCGACCCGCTTCTTGTGTCCAGCTTGTAAACAAAATATTGTGGCGTCATATGGCCATTAAGATCTCGTTCCAAATGAAGTATTACGTCACGATGAGTTATAGTGAACACGACAACGTAGGTTATGGGAAAAACACAACGTGGATCTTGTTTGTCACGTTGAAGAGTATTGTGTTTTCTACAATGTACTTCCGATAATCCCAACCGATATAGACACCTAAGTACTTCTGATTAAGTGGATTTCAGGTTAACGAGTGTCCATATTACACGAGTTTTACCAGATTGGATGGACAGTATGTGGATGATTCATATATTCAGTAATTATTTTTTTCCATTTTTTTTATTATTATTTTATGGAAAACTGTGGACACGATAAAAGTTTCGGAGTATGAAAAGGTTCAAATTAGCGATGGTCGGATAATCGAGTGTGTGCTGTATATATTATCCCATGTTGCTATGGGGACACCTCCTAAATTTACGAATATCACTAAGCTTATTTACAAACATTTTACAACATATAAAAAGCTTCGTTTACAGTGAACACTTACAGGCAGACTTACAAACTCAAGAACATTGAAACCTCGGAATCATTCACTGTTGGTCAGGGAGGAAACAACAAAAATGTTGTAAGTCATTGTTTCGTGACAGAAGGGAGGAAGGGAGGATAGTACTCGCTTAAGAATCACCCTTCAATTGTCGTTTAAGAATTCAGGTATGGCTCCCCTAAGTTTCCGGGACTTAGAACTTAGCTCGTCCATCTTGCTTGCTCAACTCCCCAAAGTTTGTTAAAAAATTGGGCCTCGTATTTCAGCAGCTGACTTATCCGAGTTTAGCCGCGCCAGCCCTTAACTCTCTCTTTTCTTAAATAGTTTCACGATAGTTAAATCCTTTCCCCAGACCTCCCCAGGCCTCCCTTCCCCCATCACCTTCCCAGGCCTCCCCTACCCCACCACCTTCCCAGGCCACCCCTCCCCCATCGCCTCCCCAGGCCACCCCCCTCCACACCAGACTTCCACAATGCCCCTCGACCTATAATAATCTACCCCTTTCACCACCAGTCTCCTCCCACCTTGATCCTCCCCTGCACCCTCTTCCCTCCACCTACACACTTATTTTCTCCTCCGTCCATCCATGCTCTCATAACCCTCCTCCCTCCACCTCTCTGTCCTTCCCCTCAATCATCAATCTCTGCTTTCTCTTTCATTCTTCAACCTCTCATCCCACTTAATCTCCCACTCATCCTCACACCTTCGCTCCCACCTTCAACTACACGCCCCTCCTCTTTTCCCATCCTTCCTCTTCCTCTTCTTTCCCTCCCACGTCGGCTTCTTCTCTTCCATGTCACGTTTCCCTAAATCCCTCGTCTTCTGTTTCTTTTCCATATCACGTTTCCCTCTTCTATCCCATAAAAGATTTCCCTCTCTGTTCCATTCCACGCTTTCGTTTACTTTCCCATCATGACTCTGTTTCCCCCTCTGTCTTGAGTCCTAATCTTTTTATTCTGTCTATTATTCCTCGCTATCGTCTCTCCTCTCCATCCTTTCTCCCCTATCACACTTCAACTCTACAAGATCTCCACTTCACCACTATATCTCCCCCCCACTTCACCCCTACCACAACTTCCCCCATCCCTATCACAACAGAAACGAACACTTAAAACACTTACAACACACCATAACCACTTTATTTTGATTATCTCGTCCACCAACCTGCCACACACACACACACACCTGCAGTCCTCTCCTTACCCATACAGAAGATAACGAGAATACTCAACAGACTCCTACATTAATATTCCCTCTTTAACTGATATGTGAACTAATCTAACTATCTCACTTAGTTAGGAGACAAGCTGCCTAATTCAATGGTGTCTTAACTGCACTGAGACTCTGCCTTAACTAAATACCTACCCAGTTCAGTTCCTATTATATCACAATTTCAGTCACGATTTTGTAATAAACTCATATTAAAACACACACACACACACACACACACACACACACACACACACACACACACACACACACACACACACACACACACACACACACACACACACACACACACACACACACACACACACACACACACACACACACACACACACACACACACACACACACACACACACACACACACACACACACACACACACACACACACACACACACACACACACACACACACACACACACACACACACACACACACACACACACACACACACACACACACACACACACACACACACACACACACACACACACACACACACACACACACACACACACACACACACACACACACACACACACACACACACACACACACACACACACACACACACACACACACACACACACACACACACACACACACACACACACACACACACACACACACACACACACACACACACACACACACACACACACACACACACACACACACACACACACACACACACACACACACACACACACACACACACACACACACACACACACACACACACACACACACACACACACACACACACACACACACACACACACACACACAACACTCCATCATTTACAAAACAAACAAAACAAAATTAAAATCCAGGTAAGAAATTAAGAAAAAAAAATAGATCTTTTACGTATATTAACTCGTTTCAATATTCTCGACATGAAGCCAATTCCACATGACTGATCATCCACCTAGCTGCCTTCCAAGCGTGGAATTCTAACATGGGACCTGGGTATGGCACATTCTCTTGCCTACCACCTGTTCAGGCACCTTCCTCCCCTACCACTCTGTTCAGGCACCTTCCTCCTCATACACTCTGTCTCAGGCACATTCTCCTGCCTACCACTCGTTCAGGCACCTTCCTCCCTACCTCGTTCAGGCATCCCTCTCCCTGCCACCTGTTCAGGCACCTTCCCTCCCTACCACCTGTTCAGGCACCTTCTCTCCCCACTCACCTGGTTCAGGACCTTTCTTCCTGCCAATTGTTCAGGCACACCTCTCTCCCCTGCCCCTGCTCAGGCACCTTCTTCTGCCACTCGTTCAGGCACCTTCTCTCCTGTCACCTGTTCAGGCACCTTCTCTCCTCGTCACTGTTCAGGCACCTTCCCTCCCCTACCACTCGTTCAGGCACCTTCCTCCCCCCTACCATTCTGTTCAGGCACCTTCTCTCCCCTACCACTCGTTCAGGCACCTTCCTCCCCTGCCACTCTGTTCAGGCACCTTCCCTCCCCACCACTGTTCAGGCACCTTCCCTCCCCTACCACCTGTTCAGGCACCTTCCTCCCCTGCCACTCGTTCAGGCACCTTCCCTCCCCACCACTCTGTTCAGGCACCTTCTCTCACCACTCCGTTCAGGCACCTTCTCTCCCTAGCCACTCGTTCAGGCACCTCTCCCCTGCCACTGTTCACAGGCACCTTTCTCTCCCTGCCACTGTGTCAGGCACCTTCTCTCCCCTCACTGTGTCAGGCACCTTCTCTCCCCAACACTCCTGCTCAGGCACCTTCTCTCCCCTGCCACCTGTTCAGGCACCTCCTGCCACTGCTCAGGCACCTTCTCTCCCCTGCCTGTTCCAGGCACCTTCTCTCCCTACCACTGTTCAGGCACCTTCCCTCCCCTACCACCCGTTCAGGCACCTTCCCTCCCCAGCCACTGTTCAGGCACTCTCCCCTGCCACTCGTTCAGCACCTCTCCCTGCCACTGTTCAGCACCTTCTCTCCCCTGCCACTGTTCAGGCACTTTCTCCCCTGCCACTCGTTCAGGCACCTTCTCTCCCCTGCCACTCGTTCAGGCACCTTCTCTCCCCTACCACTCGTTCAGGCACTTTTCCTCCCCTGCCACCTACACACTCGTTCAGCACCACACACCACACCATCATCGGACTCACATCATTATAAGACCTACATCATTATAAGACCTAAATCATTATAAAACACGCCATTGTAAGACTCACACCATTATAAACTCCAAACCATCATAAGACTCACACCATCATGACTCACACCATCAAGACCTACACCATTTCAAGACCCACATCATTAAAAGACACACCATAAAGACTCACACCATCACAAGGTTAACCCCATCATAAGGTTAACCCCATTATAAGACTCACATTATAAGACCTACACCATTATAAGGCTCACACTATTATAAGACTCACGCCATTATAAGGCTCACATTATAAGACCTACACCATTATAAGGCTCACACTATTATAAGACACACCCAGGAAAGCTGCGCAGTGTCAAGAGGCGTTTGGGGACGTGGTGGTGTGCCTGGTGAAGTGGTGGTGTGAGGGTGATGGAGTTAGGGTGGTAGTGGTAATGATGAGGATTGTTTTTTTGATGATGATGGTTTGAGTGTTTTTTTTGATGTTGGTAGTGGTTTTTTTGTTGGTAGATGATTTGTTGATGAGTTAGTCTGTGAGGTGGTGTTATGTTTAGCAGTCACAAGCAGTCAGCAAGTTGGCCCAGAGGAAGCAGCGGTCAGGGAGGGAAGCAGCGGTCAGGGAGGGCTAGACCCCCTGCGTCGCGTGCGGGAAATGACCTTTCTTACAACGTTATGAGGCTCTGTGGGCAGAAAAAAGTGTTCTTGTTGTTTTTTCCTAATGTTTCCCTATTTTTTTTAATATTATTGACTATTTATTTTCGAATTTTCTCGTTTTTTCTATCCTTCCTATTACTACAATTTATTTCCCTATTTTTTTCATTTGATGTTTCTCTATTTTTTTCTGTTTTCCCTATTATTTTCCTCTTGTAGTTTTCCTCACTCATTCACTCACTCAATTGTTTTCGCCTTAATCAACCTCCTCCCGCTATACAACCACTTTCCACCATCATTACTATACTATGGTTGAACTCATCACAACAGACTTTTTCTTCTCTCTATACACACCTCACTTACTATTAAAGTGTTGATGGATAATGTAAGTACTAATGTGTGCTTAAAGACCTGAGTTATTAAAACGCAGTAATACAATATCATATCAACATTCCTTTCCTCAGTCCTTCGAGTCGTTTAATCTGTCCACCACTCAACACCAACACCTCAGCTTCCTCGCTTAAAGACGCTACCATAACTTCTGGGTATTGTATTATTCCCACCCTGTATTCCAGCCATATCACACACACGCAAATACACACACACACACACACACACACACACACACACGCAAACACGCGCGCAAACACGCACACACATTCTGCTGTTACATGTACTCAGATTTAAGTCCGGTTCACCAAATATTTTGTCAACGGTTGGATCATGTTGAACTTGCCGTCTGTTCCAGCAGCGATTTTAGATCTTTAAGGTCATATTCTGCCTCGCCCGTCCCATCACGACCCCTATGTAGCCCCTACATTATACAGCCGAGCTATGTCATTCAGTACACCCCTATCTGGTCCCCGGGCGAAGGTAATGCCATACATTAAATTAATTCCATCTCTCAACCCGCACAGTGTGTTGTTCCAGCATAAGATTATATTGTATGTGGTGTATATTATGAGTATAGATGTGTATGTCTCAAATTAGTGTGTATAGCCATACCGAATACACCACTGCTACTATACCTGGGTATTAGCGAACACCCTAACAGACATGGTGGTCTCGGCAGACCATAACACACACACACACATATTCCCTGGCAGCGCTCGACCAGCCATACACGACACACGGTGCGTCCCAGCCTCGCCCAGCACATACGGTCTATACGGATACCCGAGCGTGTGTTATTGGCTGCAGCCTCCACTACCGGACCCGACAATATCCACCTTACTCGCTCGTCCGCCCTTTGGAAGCTGGTCGTTTGGCGGAAAATTTAGGTCCAGGTTTGAGGAAGGGAGCGCGCGTGTGGCCGGCCAGCCGTGTGGGGCCAGCGCCTCTTGCAAAATCCTAATGCCTTCGAGGCCGCTTATTGCAGTGCCCGATTTTATCTTTGCAAGACCAACGAATTAATACTGAAGGAAGTTTTATGGCCGCTGCCAAAAAAAAAAGATTATATCCGATGGCTATTTTATTTCCGATTAGGTAACTGGATATAAAAAAGAACTTCACGGAGTTGGGTTCAAATACGACAGTGATCCGTTTTTGACCACGTGAAATACAGCACTGCATAATGGAAAGTTGTAGCTTCGAGGTGTCCATCAGTAGTCCAGGTGCAGCTTCTATTTCACGCGTTGCTGCCACCATGCCGCAGTGCACACCAGGATTATTCACACCACTGATCTTTGACCTCTTGGCAAAAAGGCCATCACCAGGCGACATCAGCCCAGAATAACGGATTACACTGTGTCGAGGCTTCCGTATGACTGAGTATTGAAGCCTCAGTGTGACAGAGTTGAAGCCTCCGTATAACAGCTGATACCTCCGTGTGCCAGTATTGAAGCAAACCTGCCAAATTATTGTTCAGATCTCACCCGGAAATAAAAGTTGAAAGAAAGGAAAAGAGAAACGACGGAAAGATTAAAATGATAAATCAACGATATACATTGATAACTACATGATGACATAGAGAAAACAATTACTAATAACACTAATAAGAATTTGGTTACACTGGTGAAACTGAACTTAAAGATGATAAGCATGTTCGATAACACCAATGCCGAAGGTGGTTGAGATTATAAACGGCATGATTACTACTGTTAAAAGTTTTGCCTGGTAGCGGCGAACGAACGAACGAACAAACGAACGAACGAACGAACGAACGAACAAACGCACGCAATCACGCACGCACACGCACACCCAGGAGGTATTCTGACCACACACATTGTTTGTAGGCTGAAGCAGTACTGACAAAATTAGCTCACACACACAGACCGACCGAAAACTTCCTGTGCACCTCCAATGAAAACACTTTACAATCACCTGTATAATTGGTAAATAATACTAAAACACAATTAGAAACTACATAATCGTGCATATTAATTTAAATTTTGTCTCCACTGTCTTGCATAATAGTTTAACATTAATTACAAGAAGCCAAGTTTATTTCCTCGATAAACTCTACTATTTCATAATTACATGACGAAAATTAGTCAAGGATTATCTAATATATGTCCTCTGTGGCTTATAAATAGTCTATATATTGATACTAAAACGACATTAAAATCATTATATATTTTGGAAACTACATCTTACCTCTGAGAGTAATAGACTATGGACAAGTAATCACGGACAAGTAACCATGGACAAATGTCCACGGACAAGGACCCACGTACAAGTAATATAGACCAACGGTCGGTGATATGAAACTACGGACGAGTGGGACAAAAAAAATTACAGTAACGTACAAAATAACATGATATGCGATACATAATAACATACAGGGTGGACCAGAAATAAGGCACACATTTATATTTCAAGTATAAATAACAATGCTCCAAGTTATTTTTCACACCACCCTGTACAATACACAATACCATGCCCCAACAATAACACGATCAACAACAACCAAAATTTACAAAAACAAACAGTTGCCTCCACGCCAAACACACAGGGAATCAACGCTAACAAGAACATTATCCATGTCGCAAATAAAACAAATAAAATAGATAATTCCTAACAAATAAATTACATGCCTTCTGAATTTTTATTTTATTTTTACTTTTAGTCATTTTAGAATATTATATAACACAAGAGTATAACATAATATAACAGTTTCGATAACAAATAATTACTCACGTGTAAACAATAACACTCACCTTAATCACCTCATTCATAACGATTGATAGTTACACAAGTACTATGAATAATTAGCAGAGTAAAAGAATCGATGTAAATTACTCATATAAAGTAATAGAAATGATATAAGTAATTGATATAAATTAATATAACCAAAAGAGAGAGAGTGTGTGTGTGTGTGTGTGTGTGTGTGTGTGTGTGTGTGTGTGTTTAAGTGCCTCAACAACTAAGGGTCTTTAATGACTTTCGTTTTTTACACTAACAACTACTTTTGAAAATTAAGTTACGGTATACTGTATATATTTTTCTGAGGGAAACGGGAGTAAATAGCGTCTAAAAACGATGGAAAGGGAGGGTGGGGGTGGGAGGGAGTCACTGGTAGCCCTTGGTGGTGGTGGTGGTAGAGGTGAGGGGGGGAGGGGCTCCCTGGAGACGAGAAGACCTGCTCCGGGCGTGAGGTCATTCGTCAGTGTTGGCCTCCGCTTGGATTACTTTTCCTGCAGTAGTGCCACAGTAGAGGCTGAGGAGGAAGTAAGGTTGGAGGAGGAGGGTCACTTGGGAGGTTGGTAGGGGAGGGGGAAGAGTGATGAGAGTTGTTTATAAAGGAGGGAAGACGAATCTATAGGGAGGGGGGTGGAGGGGGATGGAGGGGGGAGCATGAAGGAAGTTGGTGGGAGGGAAGGAGTCATGGAGGAGTAAAAAGGAAAAAGCTTCAATGGGAAGGTATAATTGGGGAGGAGGGGAGGAGGGGAGGAGGGGGGAGTCACGAGAGAGTGTAGGAGGAGTGAAGGAGTCATCAGTGGGGTTGGCTAGGAGGGGGAGAGGATCCTATAGTGATAAAGTAGGGGGAAGACAGGCTCCCTGTATGAGAATAAGAGCAAACTTACTGTAAATGAGAAAAGGAAACGTGTGCAGGGGGAGGATGGGGTAGAAATGGTGTAGTGAGAAAGGTAGAAGGAGGAAGTGTGTATAGGGGGTCGAAGGAAGGGGGCAGAATGTTGCGGAGAGGAAAGAAGGGGGAAGAATGGTGTACACAGGGAGGAAGTGTGTAGAGGGGAAGAATATTGAGTTGAGGAAAGAAGGGGGAAGTGTGTGGAACGGAGGAAGTGGGGGGGGTGGGATGTAGGAGCCATCAGCTGCAGTGTGCCTTGTGGCAGTATTGTCTCAACACACGAAGGCTTATCTCAACTGTTTGTTATTTTAAGAAAGTTTTTTTTATTTATTTTTATTAATGAAAGTAATTTTGTTCTCTTGTTAGGAATCATTCTCTGGTCCAAAATCTACTATCCATCTGGTATCAAGAGACTTATTCTAGTATAAATTAAGACTTCACCATAAATCTAACAATAAAAATGATCAAGACCTCCACGTATGATCGTTAATATTTCTTATAACTAAACCTCTCCTAAATTCCTAAACACAATAACATAAATTATTATCCCCAACATGATCCATCAAACCCGTTTACAACAGAAGTATAATGAATATATGTCACCCAAAAATATTCGCCTTTGCTGACCCAACATGACCTGACATATCACGTAACTCCCTAACAAACCGCAAATTCCCACATACCACGGTTCAGCTGGGTCAAGTTGTGAATTAATCGGCACAGTGGTTCTTGAAAAATCGAAAATATAGATCTTTGGGATACAACTGTGCGTAGGTAATATATTTATCACAATCAGTTTAATGAGCATTTAAGAGTATTAGGAGTATTATGAATATTTCCGGCGAGTAAGTTAAGGTGCCAGTCGGTTCAATAATACTTAAAAGGTCGGTCGTAGAGGAGCGACCCCCTCACCTCACTACAGCCTCGGTCAGTAGAGTTAAAAAAGTAATATTTTATTTAATGTTTGTTTTGTATGTTGTCTTTAATATTAGGATGTGTAATGTTGAATAAAGAATTAAAATAAAAAACAATATTTTTTAACAGTGGAAAAGACCAAGGTAATGCGTGGAGAGCTTAAGTGGACGTAAACACACACACACACACACACACACACACACACACACACAAAGCACGAGAGAGAGAGAGAGAGAGAGAGAGAGAGAGAGAGAGAGAGAGAGAGAGAGAGAGAGCCGCACTTCACCAATATAACGACATACCACTTCTCGGAGACGGTAGGTGGCCGTGACTGGTGACAAACATCGCGTGTAACACAACACCCTCGTTACGTCACCACACTTTAACTTACACAATGCTATAAAACAACAGAATATTTACGTCGTTCAAACACAAACACAATCGCCCTGTTTATTTGTTTGTTTCTCTCTCATCTATACACGATGTTGTAAAAAAACAAGAAACAACATATTATCGTTCTCGAGCCGCATAAGTTGTAGAGGTAAATATAACAAAAGCAAAACCTTACATCAAGTTTCGATCATCAGTATTTGCATCTCATTCCTAAGACCGTAACCATGATGAAACGATCCATTCATAAACTGTTATTTACCATCAACAACATTTAACCGCGAATAACTTAAACATGTCACCAACAACAAACTCATAACCTCATGCGGGAGTTTTTGTCACGCTACTCATCAGTCAGATGAAGATGAATTTGACGTTGTATATGGGGGCCACCAGGAGTGATTTAGTTAACTTATGTTAGAATTTTCTGAGGGTCTTGTACATTACTTTTTCAAACACCTGTGAGCTATAATGACTCTGAAAGCCTTACAACAAGACAGCTGTGTGATTCCTTGATAAGTGAAAGTATTTTACGTAGTTCAATTATTAAAAGCAAGGAGTAACTGTCGCGTGTGCCGGCCAACATCAATACAGACGATCAATACAGTAGCCACGTCCTGCAGCCACGTCACCTTCAGCCACGTCACCTTCAGCACACTCGTCAGACACCTCCAGCAGCAACAATTAACACAAACACTACCTTACCTTAGATCGTCATTTAACATCATCGCAAACTACAAATATAAAACACCACCAAGGGTAGACACTTATTAGCAGCGAGATGTTTGAACATAATCAAGTTCTTTCCTTTAAGTGTGGTGAAAAATGAAGCGATAATTTTCCTGGCAAGTGAAGGCCACCAGGATAAAGTTACCATAGTTTTTATTCTCAGTGTGTGTTGGCTGGAGAGTTACTGTCGACACCCTTCCAGCAGCTGCTGCTCTTGTTGTATGTTCAATGTTTTTTTTAACAATTTCTGGCATCCGAAGAATAAGTAAAGTTCCCATGAACCAATACTCATGACATCACACAGCCTCGTCGTCGTCACTAAGAAAGGAAGTTCCTGCTGGTGTGGGTTACGGGTCAAGGTCATTGTTGTTTTGAAACAGAATATTGGTTTCCGAACAACAGCAAGAGCTTTCTTGCACGAACCTATTGCATAGGTGACTTGTAACCTGCGAGAGGAAGTTATGTATTGATTCTACGGTTACTGGGTCACTGTTATACACCCGGCATGTTTACCTACTTCTGGTGTATTAGGTCACTGTTTTATACCTAGTATTTGTATTTACCTTTCGTTTTCCCACAACACTGTACTCAGCCCAGCCTTGTGAGAGAACCTGGGATAATGTGGCCCCAAAACGCCCCTCCTCCCTCAAAAGCCGGGTGCTGGCTCAGTGTCCCAACAAGTTACGAGACATGCACCTCGTGGACTCTGGCTCAGCACTGATTACTGGACTGATATGAAATAATTATGGTGTCTTAAAATGATCCTTGCTGACGGAGGACACGTAAGACCTAACGAAGGTGTCATGGATGGTTCTTGATGACCGACAGTGAAAGTACAATAGCTCTGGGGTGTTCGGGGGACTCAAGCCTTCGAACGTATGTGTTTAAATAAGTGTCCGGCCCAATAAGGAGGAGTTGTTCATTTTTTTTAACTTAACAAGTGAATCTTTGTAACCTCTAGAGGACGATGACGCAGAATGATAACATTAACTAAATTTCAGAAACGTTCTCAGGACTCTTTGTTTAAGTTAACGATTTTATTTTCACGAGACACACTCATCACTTACTGTACACTGTTAGATCATTAAACAGTTATTTTCATAGAATTCGCTTCCTAAACCCATGTATCCTCCCAACTGTGATTTCCAGCAGCTCATTTTTTACACACAATTACTGAATACTGCTGCATACTAACCCCAAATCTTAATACACCAAAAATGAACTTAATCCACAGGTTAATTAAAAACTTTATCAAGGTCAAGTATTGTGTTGGTCTTGATGTATTGTTTTAGTATGACCAATAGTGTATCAATTTTCATTTCGTACTTGGCAGTTGCGTACAGACGTGTGTAGGAGGGTAACACTACGTCTCTCATAAGGTGGCGTGTGTCGCGGCACATGATACATTATGTGTTATATCCGAACTCTGACCTTCAACTGTGAACCTGACTTTTAACAAAGAAACTTTAATTTGGTGTTCTGCACTTAGTCTAATGGTGATACAATTGCATATGAAATTTATTCAAAATTACTGCATTTATACAAGGGTTAATACTCCGGTCAAGGACAAGCTTACGGAAGCCCAGAATTACAATACATATATACAAACTTGAACATGTCGGTTTTTATTCTAAAAAATAACATTTACCGTGTCAGGCAGTGGATCTAGTCAAGGAATACCATCATACCACCATTAAAAGTTTTTATCTGGTCTGCAGTAAGAGGTGATGATAAGAAGAGATTAATTCCGGACAATCAGTTCACCCCAGTGCTAACAAACCTCCAATACATTCAGCTGGTCTGCCCCTCACGTGCCCGCCCTCCTTCTACAGCTGCTCCTCTACACGAGCCGACACACACAAACGCTTGTAAGTACAGCTGAATATGCAAGCCCTCTATTACCCTCATTCTCTAGCAGTGTTCTGGCTCAAGATGGAAGAGAGGCCAAACTATACCTTTGGGACGTAGAGTTACGACGGGTGCTCTGGCCTGTGAGCTGGACAAATGTAACAAATTCATTCAAGTCCAGAGACCAGGTTCTCAAAGCCTCGTACAATACTTCTGTTTACCCGGAAGTGGGAAAGAGAGAACGCATCTGGTTTCGTTAAAGCTTTGTACGTGAAAATTCGACGCTATTATGGTGGTCATCTTTGTCTCTTTCTCTCAAGGCGCTAAACAGTTGCGTTCTCACATCTACACTTGGGGAAAACTTAACTGTTAACCCAGGTGGGTAATGAGTGGTATCAGTGACTCCCACCATCATACCTGAGAGTGGATAGCCAGGTACAGCATGTGAGGGAACAACACTCTTCGCCACACCTGTGCACAGTTCATGTCTGGAAATTCTTATGTAGGCATTTTGTGAGTATGAGCGCAATATCAATAGTATAACGGAGGTATATACCAAATTTCAACATCATTTTAGAAGTAAATACGCACCGAACTCAAGATTGTAACATTCACATAAGCAATATCAACACTAACATTATAATAAACATTTACGTAATAACCAAAGCACTGAGACCTGGTGGGGTATAAAGGTACCAGAGCCGATAATGTGTACTAGAAAGTGGTGAGACAATGTTGGCCTGGAGTTACGGTGTACAGAAGTGGTGTACAAGACTATAGTGCTTCTACCTCTATTTTCTATTATTTGGCGACAGTGTGACCAGTATTACACTACACTTCCTTCCTTACTTCACCATATGGCATTCACGGAACAGCCCGAGATGATGGTAGTAGTTGTGGTGCTATACCTTTGCGCTTCAACAACTAAGGTCTTTAAGCACGCACAATAAGCCAGATTATACATTCAACAACAGCCATTAGAAATATAAGTTGGACCTCACCAGGGGCGTCAGTCACGAGGGCCTGGCGTCAGATATCACACACAGGTGGAGATAGAATAGGTGTATCTCCCTATAGTCTGGATATCTGAGTCAGCGGAGATTTTACGACAAGACGCTGGGGTATGATTATACTACTGTCTACTGGTACTGGTTCACACCGGATGTCAGTCACACAGTGATTCATTGAACGGGATTCGATCCCAGAACTAGTGCACTGCCATCCCAGTGTGACAAAAACTCCCTCATCAGACCCATTTAAACTGCTTCACTGATTAATGGTCCTCTGATTAATGACTCGGAGATAATCACTCTTGATCATATAGCCAAATTATAGGTGCACATGGTACTGTGAGTCTACCTAATGGTACACGGAATAAATGGTATGGTGGCCCCATAGTATGGAGAGCAGGATAATGGCACCTTGGAAAATTGGATCTCTTTATTACAAGGTTACACGGGGTGGGGTGGGGTGGGGTGGGGCGGGGCGGGCGGGTCGGGGGTATACCTGTTCCCCATATCGGTAACAGTATTAAAAAATACACAATACATGTATTTATGAAATATTTACAGGAATAAAACTTAAATTACTGGACATTTTGAAATTCTAGCAATTCTCTGCATGAAAAATTGTAACCAGATAATTTGAGCCACAGAGTAGATAATGGTGTACGATCACTGAATACCAATACTGTAGTAACCAATCCGAAAATAATGGACTTATACTACTCACATAACCACTTCGACCCCATAGGTAACGATACTTTTGGGGGCACTGTAAGTAGGAGTAGAGACGGGCATATATTAATCCCAGGAAGGAAGTAGGGAGGGAGGTGTGGGGAGACAACAGCAGGTGGTCTCAACCAAGGCCAGGGAAAAACAGAGAATAATTTCCCCTGCGAGACGGCGACTCTTTTAAAAAGTTCCCGGCTGTACCGACGACGCCTGAAATAATAATATCCCAACTTTTAAAGAAGGCACGTCAATATCCGATATTCAAATATCTATTGTTGCACGGCTTGGCTGGGCGTGTGTGTCCCTCCAGCCACCGGCACCACACTCGCCCACCCACTACCACCACACTCGCCCACTCACCACCACCACACTCGCCCACCCACTACCACCACACTCACCCACCCACTACCACCACACTCGCCCACCCACCACCACCACACCCACCACCCACCACCACCACACCCACCACCACCACCACACCCACCCACCACCACCACACCCACCCACCACCACCACACCTGCCCACCACCACCACCACACCTGCCCACCCACTACCACCACACTCACCCACCACCACCACCACTCTCGCCCACCCACCACCACCACACTCGCCCACCCACTACCACCACCACCACCTCTCCTTCCTATCCATCCCTCCTCTCCCTCTTTACATTCCAAACAATAGTGTTTTGTGTCAAGCCATAACTCCCACAGTAATAGCACACACACACGCACATGAGCATACTAGATAAAGTAGAAAATAAATGCTCATCTATCAGGTCAAAATAAGCTTACGTCTGACCCGCCAGAGGTGGTATTTTGAAGACGTGACATGGAACGGTCTGGGTCACAGCAAAATACATATATAAAATTGATATGACTGACTGACTGACTGACTGACGGAAAGACGGACAGGCAAACGCACACGCACGGACGGACGTAAAACACAGAAATACAATACCCGCTATATCGTGTAGGATAAATATATTGTTATATTTAAAGGTAGACCAACATCTACCTCCTGACATTCCTTCTTTTCTTTCCCCTTTTTCTTTTGCCTTTCTCCCTCCTCCTTTTCCTGCCTCCTCCTCCTCCCCTTCCTTCCTCCTCTCTCCTCTCCCTGCCTCCCCCTCATCTTTCCACCCCCTCCTCTTCTTTCCTTCTCCTCCTATGCCTTCCTCTTCTTCCTTCCTCCTCTTCCTACCTCCTTTCTCCTCTCTCGCTTCAGTGAAAATCTAGCCGGGGTACAGCTCCTCAAGGAACGTGAGGGATTTACATCACCGTGAAGTAATTGTACGAGCGCCCAGAGAGTCGACCCACACCACTCAGGGAAACATTGTCACATAACCTCACACCTCAAAGCTAGTAAAAGCTAACTCCAGGCTAACTCCAAGCTAACTTCTAAGCTAAACTCATTCCTCATAAACTAGTAAAACTTATGTTTAATCTAACTTTAAACTAAATATTATATAGCTGACACTAAATCCACACCTCAAAAATAAGAAAAGCTAAATCGAGGCTAATTATAAGCTAATTCTATGCTAACAAATAACATAGCTGACATTACCTAGCAGTTAAACTCATCTCAAAATCAATAAGAGCTAAATTCTAAGCTAACCCGAAGCTCACTGACATATCTGTGACACCATCTTTCAGCTTACTTTATTACATATTGAGACAAACCAAAAAATATTAGACCCTAAGGTGAGGTGAGGTGAGGTGAGGTGAGGTGAGGGTAGACGTAAGGTAAGGTGAGAAGCCTCATGTCAAATATCTACATTTACACCACAGGTAAGAGTGTGAGGAAAGAACGTCAACACAGATCAAGTGACGCTATAAAAGTAGCGCACAGCAGGAATGGTTAAATGGAGGAGGAGGAGATGGAGGAAGATTAGGAGGAGAAGAGGGAGGAGGCGGAAACGAAGGAAGATTTGGAGGAGCAGCAAGCGAATGAAACTTTGAAAGAGGAAAACGGTGAAAGATTAGGAGGAGGAGATGAAGAAAGATAAGGAAGAGGAGGAGGAAATGGAGGAAGATTAAGAGGTAAAAGAGAACTAGGAAGAGCAGGTAGAGGATTGGAGAGTTGGACTAGGAGGAAGAGTTGGACTAAGAGGAAGACTAGGAAGATAAAGAACTAGGAGGGGAATAAATAAGAGAAACAAGAGAACTAGAAGGACGAAGAAATGAACTAGTAGGAAGGAGGAGAAGAAAAATAGCAGGATGGAGCAGGAAAACTAAGAAGAGACTGGAAGAAGGAGGACGAGACACTATACTGTAATTCAACCACTACAAACATGGTAACTTATCACAATAATCGTCAAACTTACCACAACAATAACAAGAAAAGATCAACACAGACCCGGATCCCTAACTACGTAATGTCATCCTCTTTGTAATAACATTTTATAGCTTGGAAACAACTACGACAACAGCACAAAGATCAATATCACGGGACACTGGGACCTATAAAACAAGAGTAAATAAATACAAGAACACTGGACCAGAGTAAAACCAATTTGTTAGGTAATGACGTTTCAGGGGATAAATGCGACGCCAGCTCTAGGACGGAGTTTAAATTCCAGAGGACTCCACCCGGGTTCCTGGGAAACCGCTAACGTAAAGTGAATTTTCTTGTGTGACAGCGACGCAGCCGCCAGCCCACAGTTAGCCCTTCCCTTTCCCCCACCCTCTCTCCCTCACTCGCAAACTTTCTACCTCTGCCCCTTACCTCCACCAACACTATATCGCCATTGGATCTATGATTTTTTTGAGGTGAGTTTGGATAGGACGAAGAGATGAAAATCACTGGTGAATAATGCAGAAACGAACAATTCAAGAGATGAAATTTACTCAGAGGAAGATACAAATGTCCCCGTGAAATAAATTAAGAAAACTGACGAGTCATACAAGGAAATTGTCGCATACATAAATTATGAACAAAGAACTTCAAACCACTTCCCATCGCGGATAATAAACACTTAATCATTTCAATAACATAAAAACTAATCTTTATATTTTTATTTAATTTCTCACTACATAACGACTGCTTCTAAATTTCTCGTATAAAGCGAGGTAAATAGTATATAAACTTAACTACTTCTCGCTGTATTAATATTTTTTCTCATTCAGTCCCCCTCATTACTTGGTTCTAGCGCTCTCTCAATATATACGACACTTGGGGTGTTTCGTCTGACTCTCCCAAGCAGTCTTCCCACAGCGTTTCAGTACTCAGAGCCTCGCCCAATACCACAATGACACACACGATACATCTTCCAGAACCTGACAAACATTTATTTAGAAAATACAATAATACAAGGGAATCAATATCAACAGTCTTGACTATACACAGCAACGAGGGGGAAGTGTAAGAGTGAGTGTGTGTGTGTGTGTGTGTGTGTGTGTGTGTGTGGGTGTGTGTGTGGGTGGGTGTCTAGTCTACGTTCCATCCTTCGTATTCGTTGGGAAGACAAGAGAACAAATGACAGTATTCTCGCTGACACCAACTGTAGGAGCATCGAGGCTACCATTACCCATTAACAATTACGCCGGACTGGCCATGTTACCCGCATGGACGACAGTGGACTGCCAAAGCAGCTACCTTACACATATAACGAATAATAGACGTAGCGCTCGTGGGCAACTGAAAACGTATAAGGATAGTCTTAAAACAAACCTGAAAAAGTGCCAAATCGACCCCCTCACCTGAGAGACGATTACTCCACACCGTAACGCTTGGAGGAGCACCACACAAGAAAGTGTCAATACTTTCGAGTTAGCCCGAGTGCATACCGAGGCAGACAAGCGCCAACACTGGAAAGACGCTGCAGCTGCCCTCCCCGCACTAGATGTAGCCCTCCACACGTGCAACATCTGTGAACAGCACTGCCGGTCCCGTATCGGCCTCTTTAGTCACCTCAGAGCTCACCAACGAAGGTGACATCCTTCATAACTCATATCATTGTATCATAGCTGGATGATCGTCATACTCGATTCCAAGTGACAGTAAAGTAGTAGTAGTAGTGTGTGTGTGTGTGTGTGTGTGTGTGTGTGTGTGTGTGTGACAAACACTGCAAGGCTGCTCACCCTCCAGTAGACCTTGACAACATCTCTTCCTCACACACACATATTGCATAAAATAGTTGTCATATAATGGAGATTTTTCAGCACGATTTGGAGGCGTTTCTAAAATTAGTCACACGTATAGAAAAACTACTCTGCAACGAGTTGTTCGGAACAATGAAGGTAGTTTGAGTTGCTTCAACCAAGATTATATATATATATATATATATATATATATATATATATATATATATATATATATATATATATATATATATATATATATATATATATATATATATATATATAAAGAGGAGTGGTGATGGAGTCAGCAGTCGTCTGAAGTGGTCAAAGTAGAAGCGACAAAAATGACAGCCAAACCCGGAGCTAATTGACACACGGCCGCGCCGCCACACAAGTTGACGACACAAATAAATGAAATTTGGACAAGTTTTTCAGCGCTGGCGAGACCCAACAACTTCACCCGGGGAAAGTTTACCAGTGAGGACTCAGCATTTTGGCAGGAAGATGAACCTGCAGGTGAGGTGGTGGCAGGCCTGACTGCTCAACACCACTTAGTTACCTCACCAAACTATTTTATTCTTCATAATTAAAAAATACAAACAAACGAATTTTAAAGATTATTTAGTCTTAAATAAGAAAGAAAACGCACTTCTTATACACACAAATAAAAAGGTATAGTCTTTTATATTTCCTTACACATACGGGAAATAAAAAATCAAATCCAGAATTCTCTCTTTCGCGCGCACACACACACACACACACACACACACGCCAACAACTCAAGTACCTTAGTGTTCAGACAGTACAACCCTTCACTACTTCTTCATCTTAATTAAATTTAAATCATGGCAGTGTGTCAGCGAGAGGGAGACAGTACTGTCTGGCGGTAAACTCTGCACAATACGTGAAAACTTCCCCCATGAGACAAGTAAACACGAAAGAAGCAGGTGATGAGTCAAGAGGTGGTGAGTGAGATCCTGGGGTTGATGTTGGTAGTGCTGGTGGTGGTGTTGATGTTGGTAAGTGCTGGTGGTGGTGGTGTTGATGTTGGTAAGTGCTGGTGGTGGTGTTGATGTTGGTAAGTGCTGGTGGTGGTGTTGATGTTGGTAAGTGCTGGTGGTGGTGGTGTTGATGTTGCTAAGTGTTGGTGGTGGTGTTGTTAGTGGTGGTGGTTGTGGTGATGAATGAGATGCTGGTGGGGGGGGGGTGATGGTGGTTGACCTGATGGATATAATAAGGATTTAATTACTCTGATAAGTCATCCTGAAACAGAAATAAGACAAGAACAAGTATTTATTTCTCATAACAAGGACACGAGGAGGATACCTGCAACAAGAGGAACCGACAAGACAGAATTTAAAATTGGCAGAGCAGCAGTTTGAGAAGTACCCAGCAGTACCCCACTGGGAGACTACTCTTAGTTCCTACCGAGACTCTCTCTCTCTCTCTCTCTCTCTCTCTCTCTCTCTCTCTCTCTCTCTCTCTCTCAACACGCTGACATCACCAGTTAATATACACCATTTGTACCAAGTGACGTATCAATTATAATATCCCGATATTCCCTTAACCCGTCAAATCCTCATAAGCACAGGAACAGGTGGACGGGCACATAGATGAGTAGGTGAGCAGATGGGTGGGTAGGCGAGCAGGTGGGTGGGCGAGCATGGGTGGAGCGATGGGTGGGGCGAGAAGATGGGTGGGCAGGTGGGTGGGCGAGCAGGTGGGCAGGTGGGTGAGCAGGTGGGTGGGCAGAAGATGGGTGGGCGAAGATGGGTGGGCGAGAAGATGGGTGGGCCAGTGGGTGGGTGGGCAGTGGACATGGGCGAGCAGGGGCACACGGGTACTCACGACATACACGGGGTAAAGCGTTGCACAAGTTGAAGAAGTGCAGTAGAAAAAAAATATATATATGTATACCTTCTTCCTGTTTTAGCCTCCCTCCCCCCAACCACCCACTACGCTCTCCATCGGTGACGTGGGGGATATATCAGGGCAAAAGGTCAAATTTAATGTCACATGTTAACAGGTATCTCGAAGCTAAGGAGGTCTCATGTTAACAGGGATTTCGAAGTTAAAGACGTCACATGTTAACAGGGAAAGAGGTCACATATTAACAGGGATCTGTAAAGAGGTCACACAGGTATCTCGAAGCTAAGGAGGTCTCATGTTAACAGGGATTTCGAAGTTAAAGACGTCACATGTTAACAGGGATCTCGAAGGTAAAGAGGTCACATATTAACAGGGATCTCGAAGGTAAAGAGGTCACATATTAACAGGGATCTCGAAGCTAAAGAGGTCATAGTGTTAACATGATCCTCGAAGCTAAAAACAACAGGAGTAAAAAATAAAATCATAGACCGGACGAAGAACACTGACCCCGGCGTTGATGATGACGAAGTATCTCCAACTTGGAAAAACTTGTTGGAGGAAAGTAAAGGGGGACACGGAGGAGAGGCAGAAGGGGGTAGGGGATTACCGTCAAGGTTGGTGGTGAAGGTGGAGATGGAAGGATGGGAGATGGTGAAGGAAGAAGGGGGTTAGTGGTGAAGGAAGGATGGGAGGTGGTGAAGGAAGAACGGGGTTAGTGGTGAAGGAAGGATGGGAGGTGGTGAAGGACTGGAGGTGATGAATGAAGGAGGGAGGTGGTGGCATGAAGGGGGGGGTAGGGGGGGTAGAGTTCATGGAAGGAGTCTACATGTTGAAAGGGATTGAGTTTATGTGTGAAAAGGAGGAAGCTTATGGGTGGAAAGGGAGGAAGTTTGCGGAAGTTATGAAAGACTACGGGGAAGAATAGGAGGAAGTTTGCAAGGTATAGGAATAAAATTGAAGGGGGGGGGACTTGGTTAGTGGGAGAAGTCACCTCATGCAGAGAACTACATTTACGGAGAAACAAGAGTGTCGGGGGAGAAGTGGGGAAATTGAAAGACTTTAAGGGGAGGGGGAGAAAAAATTATAGGAAAGGGAGAAAGAGAGAGATTAAGAGTGTTTCTGGGGAGGGAAAGGAGGAAGAGAAAAGTCTGTGGATGGGGGGAGGGGAGAAAGAATATTTAAAGGGGAGGGGGGGACTCAGAGAGAGAAATACGGAGTTTACAGGGAGGGGGGTTGAGGGAGGGAGGGGGGGGACTTACAGGTAGGAGAGAAGGCAAGAGAAGCGGGACTTTTCAGATCGGTACGAAAATAATTTACGGGTGGGCAAGTAGAGGGGGAGAGGAGTGTTTACATAAGAGAGGAAGGCAAGGAGGGGGTGAGAGTTCTCGATTGGGAAGATAAAAAGGTGTGCGAGTTAGAGAAGGGGAAAGTGTGGAGATGATAGTTCAGAGAGAGAGAGAAGAGAGGGTTGCAGTCGCTATTTACAATATATACATGAATATCTGCTATTCAATAACTAAGATCTTATACCACGCGCATATATTGCTCCAGAAACTAACCCAAAACTAATATTTGTCCTCATTAAATATACAAAGATCTTGAAAGAGTCAAGTGAGGGAGGCGAATGTTCACTGTAATGGTACTAAGATGTGTTAGGTGACGACGACACAGGTTCAAGGTGTGGAAGGACGTGCAGGGTGTTGCAGGTCGCCAGAGGTGTGTTGGCTTCTCTGTACGCAGCTGCGTTAAATCTGATTAGCAAAGTTCTGGGACTAATGAAAACGATACAGGCTTACTCACACGAGCAGGACCTGTTGTGATGTGAACGTTGACAATTTATTGGCAATTTAGAGCCGTTATATACAGTTCTGTGAATGAAAATACATTGTAAATTTATTACCAGCAGTTCTTTGCCTGATCTAAGAGGCCATATACACGGTACAAAACCCATTCATAAACAAACGAAAAAGGTCTTTGGGTCTCAAGAATATAAATAATACGATGACAAAGATTCTAAATCATTTGGAATTGCCTCTCGACTAGCTGAAAAAGGAAATGACCAACCAAAAAATAGGTAAAGGCGTAATAAATAAAGGCTGTGAATGGGACACAAACAGCTAAATACGGGTTTGATTAATACGAGGACCAGAGGAAAATTAGTGGTCCATAAAGAGAGGAAAAAAACATAAAATAGACAGGTTTTCTGAAATAAGCAAAGAATTCATAGGGGGAAAAAAATAACGACTTTCTGATGGAACTGTCTAAACTTTTCGGCCGTCCATTTTTTTCTTACCAATAAAGACACGAATCACCGAAATACAGTTCTAGCACCTTTACAGTTTTCTTCCCTTCAGTCTTCGCTGGCACAAGCATTTTCCTCCCGAACGTGATGACCATTTTTTTTTAACCTTAGTGACACAATCATTTTTATTTACCCTCTCTCTCTCTCTCTCTCTCTCTCTCTCTCTCTCTCTCTCAATACCTCACCAGGCACTCTCTAAACGGCAAATTAAACCCAGGGGATCACTTTAATTGTCGCGGCGGAGATATATGGAAGCCAGCCCTACTTTTCACACTTAAAAACACTAATAGGGAAACTTTCATAAAAGATTTTCCGATAATTGAAGTGATCAAGTAGGTCGGTAGAGACTAAATTATCGAACAGGGGCCAGGATGAGGTGGTGAGATGGAGGTGGTGAGAGGGGGGGGAATGGTGAGGGGTGGTGAGGGGAGTGAGAAGGGAGAGGGGTGGGTGAGGAAAATAAAGCCATGGTTCTAAAAAAAATAATGAATTTGAGGAGGATCAAGAAGATATGGAAGACCGTCTGTATTTCTAACTTCGGGAAAAGAATCGTCAACTGCAAGTGGAATATATCATTAATGTTGAGAGAGAGAGAGAGAGAGAGAGAGAGAGAGAGAGAGAGAGGTTGGAAAAGTGGATAACATGGGAGAAAGGAATGGTAGAAGAGAAATTGGAAGAGAGGAAAGAAGGAAAAGAATGGACAGGAGAGGAGGAAGGAAGGTGAGAAGGGGGTGGGAAAAAAGGAAGGGTCATTCCAATGAACATGTAGCCCTTCATCACGTCGCTTGCCCTTTACCCTTTCAACCTTTCCCTCGCCCTTCACCACGTCACGCGCACTTCACATCACGCACACTTTACCACGTCACACACACACACACACACACACACACACACACACACACACACACACACACTTCACCACACACTTCACCACACACTTCACCACGCACTTCATATATATTCAAAGTAAAGTCATAAAAGGAGAGACAATGAAAGCCATCCCAGGTGAGGCCCATTTAATGACTGGACCAGGAGAGTATTTTGTTGTGAGATGGGCGCCGGGATGGAGTTTCAAATAGATAGGAAAACTTTTAATAAGCTATTGTGAGGAACTTTCTAAAATGGAGATGGTATATGCTCTAAAACTTGGAGAGGGGAGGGTGAGGGAGAGAGGGAGGGAGGGAGGGAGGGAGGGAGAGGAGGGAGGGGAGGGAGGGAGGGGAGGATGATGGAAGGTTTAGTGGAAGGAAGGAGGTGTGTGGTGGAAGGAGAGTGGAAGGAGGTGGAGGGAGAGTTGGGGATTAAGGGAGGGTATTGAAAAGGTGTGGTGGTGAGAGGGATGGAAGGAAGAGGAGGGTGTGGTGGAGGAGAGGGAGGGTCAGGGGGTGAGGAAGGGATAGGGTGATGGGGGTCGGGGGTGAGAGAGGGATGGGGTGAGGGAGGGAGAAGGTGAGGGAGGGATAGGGTGGTGGGACGGGAAGGTGTGGTGGAGAGAGGGTCGAGAGGTAAGTGTGTGGTGAAGAGAGGGAAAGAGTGTAGGGAGAAGGAGAAGGCCGGAGGGTGAGGGCGAAGGAAAAGGGAAAAGGAGGGAGAGGGAGGGGAAAGGAGGGAGAGGGAGGGGAAAGGAGGGAGAGGAGAGGAATGGAAGATAAAATGTGGAGAGAATGGGAAAACTTGATAAAGCAGTAAACAGGGGAAGGTAGTTAATGAAGAAGTCGATATAACAGACCCTGGGCCGTAAAGTAACTCGGGAGAGGGGGGTGTTAGGGACCCTCTACCAGCTCGTAAACTTTTAATTAATTAAGCGCCAAGTGTAAAATACAACAGGTAATGAGAGTAATATTTATACAACAGGTGTGGCTTGTATCACCAGTGTATAGCCAACCACCTAACCAGCTGTTGTTGTATAATGTATGTATGTAGACCAATGTATGTATGTATGTATGTAGGCCAATGTATTTATGTATGTATGTACGTATGTATGTATGTATGCACAGTATGTACGTATGTTGGTATATATGTAGGTATGTACTTTCACATACAGAAGCACACACATATAGATACTTGAATACACGACTTTATATAAACTTAAAAAAATTATATAAAATAAAAATAAACGGCGAAGTA
Source organism: Homarus americanus (assembly GCF_018991925.1). NCBI lineage: Eukaryota > Metazoa > Arthropoda > Malacostraca > Decapoda > Nephropidae > Homarus > Homarus americanus. Next base: position 12,237 of record NW_024725170.1, on the reverse strand, counting down.
TTTAGAAAAATTAAGTGAAAAAGGTGAACGGCTGACCAATGAACGCCCAGATCCCGCTGTTGTAAAAAAAAATATATAAAAAATATAGCACTAACGACCTCATCTGTCCGAAGTTGAGCTTATAAGTAGTTACGACAAGGTACTCCCGGGGTAAAAACACTCCCGCCATCACTCCAGCCTCCATGAAAATACTTGACTTCCTCCATCACTCCAACCTCCATGAAAATGATCGACTCCCTCCATCACTCCTTACTCCCATAAAATGATCGACTTCCTCCATCACCACAAACTCCCATAACATGCTTGACTCCCTTCATCACTCCAAACTCCACCCAAATGCTTGACTCCCTCCATCCCTCCAAACTCCAAGAACATACTCGCCTTCAAGTTTTCTTAGGTACTTCGAGTAGTTGCTTTCAGCCAAAACGTTTATCTTGCAGTTTTTTTCTTCACGAGGGTAAGTCTGGCAGAGGATATAGAAGTAGAATAATGGAGCTTACGAGTGAAGAATCAACAGCAGGAAACACTATCTCATTCCTGGTCTCTCTTGTTCTCCTTCATTATCTCAAGGCAAGTTTCTCATAGTCTCCTTAAATATTATCTCAAAGCGAGTTTCTAATATTCTCAAAAGTAATCATTATCTCAAGACAGGTTTATCCGAGATCGACACTTCACTTCTGCCATATACAGCGTTCAATCTTCACCGAGTATCTGCCCAAAGTGATGACATGAAGCATAGGTTGAAAAACATAATAATTGTAATATAAACTAAACTAAGGAAATCAATAAAACAAAAAAAAAGGTTGGATTAGTTTGTTTGTTGTTGACCTTTTGGAAATATAAAAAGAGGTTCTCCCCTAAAGGTCAAGGTGGTGGTGAGGGAGATTAGGGGGTGAGGATGGGGGGTGAAGAGAAGAGACAGGTGAAGAGGGGGGGGGTGAGGGTGGTGAGGGAGTGAAGTATTAGTTGATTTCCTTTGTCAACTACTGTGTATAACTCATGATAAAGTGTGTACTTTCCTCCTTAAAGTAGATAATCAAGTGAGTCAACACATCCATCTCTTTTATATCCTAATTGTTAATGACTAGAATACGCCCTTAAATACCTGAGTTGTTGAAATGCAGTACACGTAGGACCCCGTTATCGATCGGTTCACATATTCGAATAACGGGGAGCGACTGTAAGGCATTATAACAGCAACACAACATCCGACAGAGACACTACAATCATCAGGCGACACTTCCACCCACACGACCATCATGTTGCTTGTGAACATTACTTGTGTTTCAACTTGACGAAGGTGTGTGTGTGTGTGTGTGTGTGTGTGTGTGTGTCCTGGGCCTCAACTGCTTGTGTCACGTTAAATATACTGGAGTAAATACTGAACATTTAGACAAAAGCGGTATATATGTCCAACAAAATTATGATGAATGTTGACGAATTTAATAATGGAAGAAGTGCATTAACGTGTCTTGCTGTGACTGCAAATTGTACCAGTGTGTATTTTACTCCCGTCACTGTATAACAACATGCTAGGGTACAGTCCGTCCCACTCATAAGGACCAAGTCTTACACATGACAAATATACAAAATAATGACTTTAGACAAATGCTATTGTAATATTCCTCAAACAGTTTCTAAAAATTTAAAGCACTACTTTTATGAATCTATTCACATTTATATTTTTTCAGCCCCTTATTTGGTCTTAATAACAAATATCTACGTTATATACATTTATTTTGATATACGAGCCATTACAGTTATCAGTTTATAATTACATATACAATGTATACCACGAAGACGTCAAATTACTACAGTATCTAATATACTATAGGAATAGCCATGTGTCTGTCTGTGTGTCTGTTCTGGGCAGCCGAAACGGCACAATCGTTTTTCATCAAACTTGGTGAAAAAATCGCAAAAAAATTGTAGAGTGGAACAAACCTGGTCCCATGTCGATGGTTTCTTTAGGAAGGCATTAATTAACCATTTTATTTACACTGGAAAACGGTGCAAGTCTACTTTCTTGGCGCACCTCATTCGCACTATGCAAGCAAGTGTTCAAACTTTAACCGAGGCAGAAGGGCCGATCCTTGTTTATTACTAAAATACAAACCCTTATACTCACATCATTTAAGACCCAAATCATCACACACTATTAATTAAATTTATACTGAGGTCTATACGTGACTACCTATGACCTATCACCACAAAACACGTTCATCTATGTCTCTCTCTTACACAGTATTCGAATCACACACACACACACACACACACACACACACACACACACACACACACACTACAGTAAAACTAGCAAAACCTGATATACAGAGGTTTAATTTAGTGCCTATGTGTTATGGGCAATAAATTGAATCGTTATCAACCTCACATGACGATTGGTCTTTACTGACGCATTAAAAGATAAGCTGGAACTACAATTATTATATCTTTATACTATTATTACTACTATTATTACAAGCACCACCTTTAAACGGGAACAGCAACACCAAAAAGATGACACAGTTAATAGTAAACTCATTATTAAACAACAATACCAACAATAAAAGTGACATCGTAAAATTTTTCCGGTCTCAGGTTGAAGTTAACTCGAAGTCAGTGGCGTCTCAAAGTGCTTCCTCCACGACACCTCCACGGGGCATAAATTACAGAGGTCATTTAATATCATCACTCTGGCCTGACAGTGATTGACAACTGGGTGCTCAAGGAAAACACCTCAAAATAATGCATTAAGGTTTGATGGTGGTTTGTGATTCGTAGTTGAGGGGGATTCAAACCCATGATTTAGACTAAAGTAAGAATGAAGAGAACCACAAACTGGCTGCTAGGTGTGTGGTGGTGACTGGTTGGCTGAGTGGTGGTCACTAAGGTTCTGTTAAGGGTTCAGGTCCCTGTGTGTAGATATGAGAGAGAGAGAGGTCCAGTACCACACCATACACCCCCAAATTCGCCTCACGGACGACCATAAAACATCTGCATACGAGAGGAGTTTAGCAAAATGACGTTCATGAAGATATGGTTGGGGCAGCAGGTACTCGTGCATATGCAGGTAGGTTAGCGCTACTCTGCATCCCAATGTGCCCTGGGACGAGTTGAGATGGTCTCCTCCTCTACCTCAGCCTACTGCCTCTGCTCGCACCCACACCTTCTCCCTCCTTTTCTTCTCTCCATACCTCCCACACGCTGCCCTCCTTTCCCCCCTTCTCACCTTCTCCATTCTTCACATTTAACCCTCCTTCCTTCCTCCGTCTCAGTTACATGTTTGATGGAAATTCATCTCCAATGCCTTGAAAGAAATATTCACAGGAAAACAACTATATCGTAGTAATAAATATTGCCAATTAGTCATGAGAGGACACTGAACTAACTGAAAAACAAGACCAAAAATAATATCATTTATCAATCCTCTATCAATCATTAGGCTGAATTTGCACCACTGATAATGGAGCCTGGCGTCACGGTGAGCCCTCTCCTCTCCCCAATAAGTGGTCAGAAAAAAATAAATAAAAGGACTGTGTACGTGATAAATACACACAGGGTGTCTCAGAAATACACACTGCCCTTACTGATATTAGTGTATATTACAAAAGCAACATTGTCCTTATTGTTGATGTGTGAGGTCTCCTGCAAGTGAGGACAATGTTGCTGTTGTCATACAAACATTCACGTAAATAATAAAGGCAGTGTGTATATTTATTTTCCCGGGACATTGTATAATAGAAATGTATCAGTGACGGTGTTTTCTTTAGAATTCTGCTGACTAAGACAATCCATAAAGGAGTCACGTGTACGGACGGGAACTAAGGTCGGAACCTACGGACAGGAGCGACGATCAGGAAAACGGACAAACTCCTTGTAACAAAAAATTCAACTCTCTCTACACCAACATCTAAATACAATTCTGCGTACAGATTTTGTTCATAAGTATAAACCTACAAGCAACATATTACGCTCATATGGTGCATTATTTTCCATTCGTAACGTACCACATACAGCATACACAACAAAAAATTACAACAAATCCAACACGAACACTGTTAGCAACAAACCACCCAATCCATCACACACGTATAAACAACGGACCGAAACCCAGCACGGACACATGTTGTATTACCTCCCCCTCTCCTCTCCCTCTCTCCTCACCTTCACCTTCCCCCCACACCTCTAAAGAAGAAATATATATGACCTACAAATTGTGATGATGGATGACGAGAAGAAGTTACCGTGTCGTTAAGAGAAACTGGCCGGAAGTTTTTGAAAGATAACACTATTTGCCACTCTGGGAAGGTTCTTCTCGCCGCTCATATTTTGCTGTAATCTCAGGCCCAGCCTTCAGGATGTGCTGCTGGAGTTAACTGACCCTCCTCCTGCTGTTGTGGTTGTTTTGTGTGTGTGTGTGTGTGTGTGTGTGATGGTCACTGCAAACACCTGATTCCTCCCCTTAGGTATTTAGTCATCAGTGTCATTGTAAACTGTTCCTAATTACTATGAGGCAATTAGTCATTAACATCATTATAAACAACGTGTTCCTACTATCAAGGTAATTAGTCGCCAGTGTCATGCTAAAAGACTGTCCTTCTAATTACTTTAACACACATCATCATTAATTAGGTTGGAGCTAGTACCATAGTATTAATTGGTTTTCATGTTTTACTCAAATTAGAGAAAAACAAACATTCATGAGGATACTTTAAATGGGGTAATGAAGTCACATGAACATCTATATCACAAAAATCAAATAAAGAAGTTATATTTGAGCGCTTTTTATCAATTTCCCGAACGACTAAGAAATTGCCATAAAAAGGTCAAGACAAACGAATTGGCCTATTAGTGAGGTCAGAAGTTGCGGGGCCAATCAGAACCACACCTGGCAACGATGAATGGGGGAGGGGTTGAGGGGGAAGGAGGGGGGTTGGAGGGGGAAGGGAGGTTGGAGGGGGGAGGGGGGATGGAGAGGGGATATTATAATATTGCCAAATTAAGGGCGAAAGTTTAGAGGTTGCAACACTCGGGAGGGGGGCACAACAGGTGTGGGGGGAGGGGGAGGAGGGAGATGAAAGATTACGTTTTGTTTATACACTTGGCTGCGGAGGGAAATGGAAACTTAAACAAAACGCGATGAATGGCTTGGAGAATAAAACACGGAAGGCAGCTGACGGCCGTAATTAATAAAGGAAAACGAATAACGGGAAGATATGAATACGATGGAAAGCAGTGATCATATATTTTGGTCTTAAGTACATTAACACACGCTCTCTCGTCTCAATATTCACACACAAACAACTGTACAAAAACCCTATATATATCCTGTACGATTAACACAACAATAACACACAAATGAACAACCACAAATAGTTGTAGTAAAAGACGCATATGTATCTGTACACAAACACTAACAAACACACACACAGGCAGAGACTGTACAATCCAGGCAGGTAAGTAAGGTGTGCTATATAACACAGGAAGGCAAGCAGGCAGGTAGACGCGTGCTAATAAAAGTCACAGGAGCCACGATACGTAATTGAACATAACATGAGCTACTGTACATAATTTTGAAGATATATATATATATATATATATATATATATATATATATATATATATATATATATGTGATATATATAGTGTGGGTTGTTTTTTGGGGGTATATATATGTATTTATATATATATATATATATGTATATATATATATATATATATATATATATATATATATATAGTATATATATATATATATATATATATATATATAATTTGAACAGACCCCACCAGCAAGAATTGTCCCTCAGATCTACTGTAGGTGATAAGCTGAGGAATTGATCCCTTTGTTGTAGAGGTCGTTGTTTATGTTGAAAACCAGGTTTTATAAAAATATATATATATATATATATATATATATAGCACTGAAAACTACACGAAGAAATAAACTGTGAGTGAAAATTTACCATCATTAAGAATATTAATTATTGCCATAAACATACATAGTGTGAGGGGAGGGACGAGAGGAAAATATTCCATATTTTATTTACATACTAGAAAGAAAAAAATAGAGAAAAGCTGTATTCTTTTTCTTACGATTAAATTATACTTATATCTTGGTATTTTGATGACCCCACGTTGTCTGGGTTCACCCTCTCCCTCCAGAATGGGCGTATTAATAGAGAGAGCTGACTAAATGTGCTTCTGAGCTGAAGAAGATATTGACCTGGGGGGTAGAAAATACATACGTTCAGAAGAATGCTGAGCTGACAAGAAGGATCTTTCCAGTAGTCGCTAATGTAATATTAATTGTGCGGTACCAACACCGAGGTATCATAGTGATGGCGACTAATTACGTGAGGAAAGGATGAACATACATTAATGATGCTCTTTTTTTTCCCTGACAAATAACTCTTCATTGTTTCAGACTTTATTATTATTAATTATATACTTTGATGTGGGCTAAGGAAACATCATCATCATGAGAAGCAAAATTTTCTAAGTTTTTTCCATTTGCTACCCAATGTGGTTGGTGGAAATTAGTAATTTTCCTTGATCTTTTTTTTGAATATATTACATGAACCAGTTTAGTGTAATCTATTTTCTATTACGAAGAAGATTTAGTACGAACCTCTTTGAATCAACTCATAAAACATTCTCTCCTTTCCCATCCTAGAATATCATCTATGTATCTGCTCGTTCGTCTCTCTCTCCTCACCGTTCAGAGACTTCAATCCTGTGGCGTCGTGGGTAGGTAAGCTGCTCAGCAAATTATTCTGGTCTCTCGCGGTACTACCATCTATAAACCCTGACTCTGATTGGCTGATGGTACTGCTTTTCCTCCTGATGATCTATTTGGGGATCGCACTCCTGATTCTGATTATTGATGGTATCGTTTTTCCTGAATTAGAGCATCTATTACAACTAATTTTAGATTTGATTGGCTAACTGTAAAGCCCCAGATGATTTGCTTGGCATTCATCCCGATTCTGATTGGCTGATGGTACTGTTTTTCCTCTCCAAATACAGACTTTTATTGAGGCTTTTTTCTTTGAGAACTGGTAGAATGAAGATAAACAAACACACATGCACACACACACACACACACACACACAAGCAGACACTTGGATGCTGAGGAATACACCATCAACATCTAGACAACCCAATGGAATATCCATCTTTCCAGAATGATCCCTACTAATGTTGACAGTGATCAGCCAACCAACGCCCACACAATACAGTAGATCAGCCAATCAGTTCCGGAATGGAAGAATGTTAGGACTAGTCAATCACCTCCATATAACATATGAACTATAGTAATTTCACACCTCATGCAGGAACCAAACAACAACACGATGGAGTGAATATGTAAATTAAAGACAATGATCCAACATCTCAACACACAACACATTCTAATAACATTCTAGGTCTGTTAGTAGAGAAAATTAAAGAAATTCATGGAAATTCAACCCACAAATGAATCTAATAAACCAGCCAATCAGCATCTAGAGTGAAGTTACTGTATTTGCCAATCATCTTCAGAATAAAGATACTACACCATTCCAATGGAAGCTTTTAGAAAGAAGATTGTATCAAATAACGGATATCAGAACAAAAAGACACTGTAAAATTACGAAATCAGCTTCAGAAACCCAACCCAAGGCACTATCAACAGAAAGCAAAAATTATACCGAGGTAGCATTTTATTTGGTCACGCAAAAACACCTAATCTTAACTTTCCAGTTTACACACAACGAGAGTAATTTTCTTTCCTAATTGTAAAGTTATTTTTTTATCGGTTTCTTTCCGTTTCCTGAGGGTATCACTGAGACAGTTGGCTTATCAACATCCTCTCTTTCATTCACGCATTTGTTCATTATTATCTTTATAAAATGTCTCTTGGTTCTTGCGGAGCTAGTATTTAAAATATTATCTTGCTTTATTTTTTATCATACCTTTTTCCTTTCCTCTTCATATTCATTGTCTTTCCTTTTCTTCTTTCTTTTATTCTCATACTCTTTTACATAATCTCTCCCTCCTCCCTCTCTCTCCACACCTCCCCATCCTTTATCTCTTCCTTCCAGAGTCCTTCCATTCTCTATCTCCCTCCTTCCCTCCCTCTCCCTTTCCTCACTCCACACCCATTGTCCTTTTTTTCTCTCTGTGTTTGGATCTGTCACACACACACACACACACACACACACACACACACACACACACACACACACACACACACGTCCTCCTTCCACTGGATCCGCCTACCTTGATATAAATACATGAACGTCGCACAGAAAATCCTTCAGATTAATATACAGCCACTGGTTCATCACTCCCCATCCTCCCTGGTCCTTCCTAGAAATCTCCCATGTACTCCCTGCCCTTCCTCCACACTTCCTGCTCAGCCCCACCCATTACAGCCCATCTCTCCCTGAATGTACAATGCGCGTCGCCGGCGCGTTAAAGCTCCTATATCACCCCTCAATTTTAATCGATTCATTAGTCTGTATTTAATTTCAGGTTCAATCACAGCAAGCTTTTGCATAAGCTCATGAGTTTACAGTATGGTAATGAGTATTATTTACTAAAAATATGTCCAGTAAACATTTGTTTAGCAGTAAAAATTATGAACGTCTGTCAGCACGGCAAAAGTGGAAACAGCTAGTAAAGTCTCTTCATGCTGCATAAAAGCAGCATATAAATGGTCTGTATCACTCTGTACAGACAATCGCTATTATATTATATTGTTTAAAATGAGATAAAGCCCAGGTCTGTGTCTGTACATACAAAGAAGTAAACGTTTTTTCGCCCCATTCTGTAGGGATACGCAAATTGAAGGTATAGCTTGTTTTTCTGTTTATCTGTATTACAAAAGTAAATATTCTGTGTCATATATTTCTGTGTACACGGAGATAAAGTAGCGTTTATATTTCAGGTAAAAGCTGAAAACAGTTTTAGACTTGTAAATGAAATGAGGCACTACGTGTCTACACACACAGTTTATAATGCTCACTTCACATTAAAATAATGAGTTTATGTTTTCTGTTTCATGAAAATAATAACATAAGGGTTTTATATTTTTACATCTGTGTATGGCTAGTGTGTTTACATAATGTGTTGAACACACACACACACACACACACACACACACACAACACACACACACACACACACACACACACACACACACAATAATAATTGCGGTCCTCTCTCCCACCATACAGAAAGACAACGAGAGAATACCAACAGACTCCCTAAGATTAAGATCTTCAACTGAGGAGGGGAACTTAATCTTAACTATTCAAGAGTTAGAGATTTGAAGTTGCCTAATCATTAAAAATTTTAACCCGGCACTGAGACTGTAATTCTGAATTTAAATTACCACTTCATGCCAACACTGTTGCTGAGGAAAAGAACATCTAAGATTGAGATCCTGTGCTCCTGAGTGCTTAACACCCAACAAGAAGAGCTATCGATAACTTCACCACGTCAGTTCCGGTTAAACCAATCGGTCATGATTTCTCAGAAATAAACCCTTATTCAGCCAACACACACACACACACACACACACACACACACACACACACACACACACACACACACACACACACACACACACACACACACACACACACACACACACACACACACACACACACACACACACACACACACACACACACACATACACACACACACACACACACACACACACACACACACACACACACACACACACACACACACACACACACACACACACACACACACACACACAGCTGGCCACACCTCACATAGGCACTAGGGTTACATACACGATGCCTGTGCGGCGTTATATACACATAGAGGCCGTGTGTTAGGCTCTGGTTCCATGACCAAAAACGACGTATTATTGATAATGAAGGATCTGGTGTGGGTGATGATTGATGACTGCAATTAAATTCAATGACTGGTGAATGATGAGCAGTATGTAGTGGAATAGACTACTAAATTAATATTGATGATAATGAGAGTGATTGATGACCGATAACCGATTACTAATACCAGAGGCCTGAAGATGAAGATGAAGATGATGGATAATGATGGTGAGGAGAAGATGGTGATGGATTATATAGTTGTGTACGGGGTGATGATTATAATTGACAGACGCACAAAACAACGGATTTGAATAAATATGTAATCTAGAGGATGACCCTGATATGGAGAAATTTGAAGTGGAACAGCAAGGGATACAAACAAAGAAACAAAGACATAAATCTAGGAAGTGAGGACCTAGTTAACATTTCACACAAACACAAGGATATAACTGAAGAATATCATCAAATATTATTGAATCCGAAATGCTCTGAAATAAAAGGAACTCAAAAAAATACAAATAATATAAAAGGAAAGAGAACAGATAGGTAGACAGTTTAGAGATGATGGTAAACATATTTATTATCAGGAATATATTTTGTATGAACAGAGAACGTTACTGTAATATGAAGAGTTAATTAGATAAAACTGGCAAATGGTATAGTAAACAGGCAACAAGTACGGTAAAGAAATACAACTGTATCATGTTTAATGTAATAAATATGACAGTCTAACTAACTGTCAAAAAGATACATGGTGGTCAAACTCTGACAGCTTAAAGAGAAGAAAAGCCACTTAACATTCCCATCAAACACTGAATTCATCATTCACCAATGTGCAGTATTACTAAGATAAATCTCATTCATGTTACATGGAGGAGGAGTTGAGGAGAGTCTGAGACCCCACTTAATAATTATTATTTATACAATTATAAATCCATTAACATTGGTTTAGATATAAAAAAAATATACCACAACTTCACAATACCAGTCACTGCTAAGAACCATTAGTATCTGTTTATTGTCATAATAAAACTCAGAGTCATAAAGTGTTTATTTTGACCCAAAACACTAAAGTATGAATCAAGACTGCACTCAGTCAAACCATTTATATTTGAGGGTTCACCTCAGCCCTTATTCCATTTACATAATTAAGTAAGTATATATGGCACCTTCAAGGATCTCCTACCAAGAACAGGCTGAAGTGGCTGTTAAAAATTATCCCACCCAACCCTCAAGAAAAATGAATTGCTTGCTATGAGAATCATTAAAATGCACATCACAGTCTTCCACATGGTAATACTGAGGTACTATTAGGGCTTTATTCAATAAAAAGATGCAGACTGACGAGTGGTTTAGTAAACCTCAAAGGAGGTTAAAAGATACTCACTAGCTAAAATAACACCCAAAATGGGTTACATAAAAAGACATATCTTACCAGATGGTCCATGAATATGAGCTTTTTTAGGTTTAATTTTGTGTCCAAATGACAAATCATAATATCCATGAGATTAAACTGATATGAGAAAAAGGCAACCATCATCTTGATCACATTATGTGGAATGGGCGTTACATTTGGCAATAAATGGTCAAGAGCTTAAAATTGATATCACAAATCGTATTTTCTAGCCCAGTATTCAGTGTTTGTTGGTAGATGGAAACCAATCATTGATTCATTGATCATCTTTCAGGTATTCAATAGTAAACAATTTATTGATGCATTATTCTTCGAAATGATGTTTTCTTTCTGCATGAGGCATGCACAAAATGGTCCAGGTTCCTGCGCATCGCTGATCTGGCCTTCTGAAGTTTGATGTACGAGTTTCAGGACATCAAGGAGAGCGAGATGAGTCAAACAAGCTCGTCAAGAATGCGTATCGAGGCCGATGGCGCCGCTGAATTCATACAGCAACCAAAAGGCCGCCCAACTTTTTAGTGACGACCTAACCTACAACAAGCACCGACACACCACAGGATCGGTAAAGGATAGTAAATCATTAGTACTGACGGCTATGACCAGGGCCGCACCCATCCAAACGAATAAACCGTACCAATTCAGTCAATAACCATCCCATAACCACAAAACTGCAGGCAACCAGTAAATAACAACACAAATAACTATCCCACAACAACCAATAAAGTGTAGCATCAGGGTCAATAACCATCCCAATAAACTGAATAGTAAGTAAAAGGACCAGGTCAACAACCATCCCACAACCAATAAACCATCCATTATGGGTCAACATCCCACAACCAACAACCATCTCACAACCAACAAACTGTACCACCAGGCTGAATAAACACTGTCAAAATACCTAGAACCAATGATCAGGTCAACAATCAACTTAACCAATAAAGTAGCAAATACGTAAATTGAAGCACAACA
>NW_024725169.1:0-7139 GCF_018991925.1 Homarus americanus | reverse complement strand
GTGTCAGAGGTGTACTTGGGAGTGTCGGACGTGGTACCTGGGAGTGTCAGAGGTGTACCAAGGAATGTCAGTGGAGTACCTGGCAGTGTCGGAGGTGTACCTGCAGTGTCAACGGTGTACCTGGGAGGTCAGAGGTAAAATTAGGAATGTCAGTGGAGTACCTGGGAGGTCAAAGGTGTACCTGGGAGTGTCAGAGGTGTCCCTGGGAGTGTCAGAGGTGTACCTGGCAGTGTTAGAGGTGTACGTGGGAGTGTCAGAGGTGTACCTGGGAGTGTGAGAAGTGTACCTGGGATTGTCTGGGGTGTACCTGGGAGTGTCAGAGGTGTACCTGGGAGTGTCAATGGTATACCCGGGAGTGTCAGAGGTGTACCTGGGAATGTCAGAGGTATACCAGGGAGTGTCAGTGAAGTACCTGGGAGTCTCAAAGGTGTACCTGGGAGTATCGGAGGTGTATCTGGGAATATCGGAGGTGTACCTGGGAGTGTCATAGGTGTACATGGGAGTCTCAGAGGTGAAACAGGGAGTGTCAGAGGAGTACCTGGGAGTGTCAGAGGTGTACCGGGGAGTATCAGAGGTGTACCTGGGAGTATCGGAGGTGTACCTGGGAGTGTCAGAAGTGTACCAGGTAGTATCAGAGGTGTACCTGGGAGTGTCAGAGGTGTACCTGGGAGTGTCAGGGGTGTAACTGGGAGTGTCGGAGGTGTAACTGGGATTGTCAGAGGTGTACCAGGGAGTGTCAGTGGAGTCCCTGTGAGTCTCAAAGGTGTACCTGGGAGTATCAGAGGTGTACCTTGGAATATCGGAGGTGTACCTGGGAATATCGAAGGTTTACCTAGGAGTGTCGGAGGTGTACCAGGGAGTGTCAGAGGTGTACTTGGGAGTGTCAGAGGTGTACCTGGGGGTGTCAGAGATGTACCTGGGAGTGTCAGAGGTGTACCTGGGAGTGTCAGAGGTGTACCTGGGAGTGTCGCAGGTGTACCTGGGAGTGTCAGAGGTGTACCTGGGAATGTCGGAGGTGTACCTGTGAGTGTGAGAAGTGTACCTAGGAGTGTCTTGGGTGTACCTGGGAGTGTCAGATGTGTACCTGGCAGTGTCATTGGTGTACCTGGGAGTGTCAGCGGTGTACCTGGGAGTGTTAGAGGTGTATCAGGGAGTGACAGAGGCGTACCTAGAAGTGTCAGAGGTGTACCTAGGAGTGTGAGAAGTTTACCTGGGAGTGTCTGGGGTGTACCTGGGAGTGTCAGAGGTGTACCTGGGAGTGTCAGGGTGTACCAAAGTCTCAGTGGGTACCTGGGGAGTGTCAGAGGTGTACCTAGGAGTGTCAGAGGTGTGCCTGGGAGTGTCAGAAGGTGGCTGCCAGCGGTGTCTGGTGTGCCTGGCAGTGTCTGGGGTGTACCCTGTCAGTGTCAGCAGTGTGCCTAGAGTGTCTGGGTGTGCCTGGCAGTGTCTGAGGTGTACCTGGCAGTGTCCAGCCGGTGTGCCTGGGGAGTGTCTGGAGGTGTGCCTGGGAGCCTGTCAGGGTGTGCCTGGAGTCAGAGGTGTACCTGGGAGTGTCAGAGGTGTACCTGGGAGTGTCAGGGGTGTACCAGGGAGTCTCAGTGGAGTACCTGGGAGTGTCAGAGGTGTACCTGGGAGTGTCAGAGGTGTGCCTGGGAGTGTCAGAGGTGCACTTGAGAGTGTCAGCAGTGCACCTTGGAGTGTCTGAGGTGTACCTGGGAGTGTCTCAGGTGTGCCTGGAAGTGTCTGAGGTGTACCTGGCAGTGTCTGAGGTGTACCTAGCAGTGTCAACAGTGTACCTGGGATTGAGAGCGGTGTACCTGGGAGTGTTAGAGGTGTATCAGGGAGTGACAGAGGAGTACCTAGAAGTGTCATAGGTGTACCTAGGAGTGTGAGAAGTGTACCTGGGAGTGTCTGGGGTGTACCTGGGAGTGTCAGAGGTGTACCTGGGAGTGTCAGCAGTGTATCTGGGAGTGTTAGAGGTGTATCAGGGAGTGACAGAGGAGTACCTAGAAGTGTCATAGGTGTACCTAGGAGTGTGAGAAGTGTACCTGGGAGTGTCTGGGGTGTACCTGCGAGTGTCAGAGGTGTACCAGGGAATGTCAGTGGAGTACCTGGCAGTGTCAGAGGTGTACCTGGGAGTGTCAGAGGTATACCTGGGAGTGTCAGAGGTGCACCTGGGAGTGTCAGATGTGTACCCTGGAGTGTCAGAGGTGTACCTGGGAGTATCAGAGGTGTACGTGGGAGTGTCGGAGGTGTACCTGGCAGTGTGAGAAGTGTACCTGGGAGTGTCGGAGGTGTTCCTGGGAGTGTCAGAGGTGTACCCTGGAGTGTCAGAGGTGTACCTGGGGTGTCAGAGGTGTGCAGTGGGAGTGTCGGGAGGTGTGCCTGGCAGTGTGAAAGGGGTACCTGGGAGTGTCGGAGGGTCCTGGGAGTGTCGGAGGGTGTGCCACAGGATGTCAGTGGAGTACCTGGGAGTGTCAGAGGTGTACCTGGGGAGTGTCAGAGATGTGCCTGGGGAGTGTCAGGGGTGTACCAGGGAGTGTCTGATGTGTGTGCCTGGGAGTGTCAGAGGTGCACTTGGAAGTGTCAGAGGTGCACCTTGGAGTGTCTGAGGTGTACATGGGATTGTCTGAGGTGTACCTGGCAGTGTCTGAGGTGTACCTGGCAGTGTCTGAGGTGTACCTGGCAGTGTCAGCGGTGTTCCTGGGAGTGTCAGCGGTGTACCTGGGAGTGTTAGAGGTGTATCAGGGGGTGACAGAGGAGTACCTAGAAGTGTCAGAGGTGTACCTAGGAGTGTGAGAAGTGTACCTGGGAGTGTCTGGGGTGTACCTGGGAGTCTCAGAGATGTACCTGGGTGTGTCAGGGGTGTACCAGGGAGTGTCAGTGGAGTACCTGGAAGTATCAGAGGTGTACCTGGGAGTGTTAGAGGGTGTGCCTGGGGTGACCGGACCTGTGCCTGGAATTGGCAAAGGGTGTGCCAGGGAATGTCGGTGGAGTGCCTGGCAGTGTCGGAGGGGTACCTGGGGGTATCCAGAGGTGTTAGGTATTCTGGGTAATAAGTTCTATATACAGGAGAGAACACAAACACCTGTATAGTTTTGTAGGTTCGGTTTACTGGATAAGAGTATGTACACAGAGGTGGGCAGCACTGCTCCCTAGCTAAGCTCTTGGTCAACTACCATAGACGACGTATGGCAAGTGATACATTAGCAGCTTCCATACGTCGCCAGGCACATTAATTAAGCGTGTGGGATATGGTAATAACATTGCCACACGCTGCTAGCTAGACTGAATAAATATAAATGGAGCACATACATAATATACATACATAATACATAATCCAGCATACATAATATACATACACCTCCCTCCCCCCTATACGCTCATAGCAAAGTCTTGAGCGGACCTTTTCTTCTGGATCCGTTCTGAGCGTCGAGGGACTTCATCACTGGGAAGGGTATGGGACTCAACACTGGTAGCAGGGCCAGCAGAAGGCATTGTTACGGGGCGGAGAAAACGGCGGTTCCTCCACCACACACGACCACTGGGTAACCGCACCTGGTAGTCCCGTGACCTGCCGAGACCCATGACTACGCCTACTTTGTCCCAACGTAGGGAGGTCGGGTCCTGAACACGGACTTGGGTACCGACACTCAACCTGGGGAGAGAACGGGCGTGGTCGTTGTGGCGGGCGACGACGTCCTGAACACGTTCGGCGGCTCGGCGATCACAATCCTCTGTCTTAGCCTGCCACTCCTTGGAGAAGGATTGAGGGTGAGCAGGGACACAAGAACGAAGGGGGCGCCCATACAAAACCTGGGCAGGGGAGCGTCCGGTGTAGTTGGGTGTGTTGCGGAGTTCAAGAAGACCCCGGTCGAAGGCCTCGCAGTCAATATTCCCAAAAGGGGCCACCTTAAGGATGAGGTGCTTCAAAGATTTGACAGCAGCCTCAGCGTGGCCGTTGGACTGCGGGTAATGGGGCGATGACAACACATGCCGGACTCCCCATCGGTCAAGGAACGCAGCAAAGTCCCGGCTTGTGAACTGAGGCCCTCCGTCGGTTCGCAGGCGTACAGAAACGCCCACGTCACGGAAGTAGTGGCGGAACTTGCTGATGGTGGCGGCAGACGTCGTGTCATTACCGCCCTTGATGACAACCGGCCAACCAGAGAGACGGTCGACGATAACCAGGAAGGACTTTCCTGACACACAGAAGAAGTCGGCCGACACAGACTCAAAGGGGCGGGTGGGGTTGTCGTCACTCATGAAGGGTACCTGCTGCTGGCTGGGTTGTAATGCGTGGCGGGGCTTACACACCTGGACAGCATTGGAGATGTCGGGGTCGATGCCAGGCCGGAACACAGTCTGTCGTGCACGTCGTTTGGTGGCCTCAGCTCCACGGTGACTGTCGTGAAGGCGAGCCAGGGCGTGGGGACGTGATGCAGCAGGGACAACTACCGAAGGAGAGGTGTCACTGGCCAGAGGTAGGGGTAGGGCGGCAGCAGGGTAGTTGCTGCTCCCTTCATGCACCCTGTTGGCGTAATTTACCTCGAGAATCAGTGTTGGGAAGTCCTGGGAGATGATGGCCAACTCTTGACAATGTCTGTAGGACAGCAAGGGAGTCGGGACACCATTATGCACGTCAATCCAGGCCTGGCACGACCTGTTGCCAAAGGTGACATGTGCATAGAGTGAACCCAGGGCTGGGGCCATCTGTGAACCATCTGCCATGATGCGGAGGTCCTCGGGAGGCGGTCCTAGATCGCTTGGAGAGAGCCCCAAGCATCGCAAATGCTGGGGACCGATGACTGTAGCATCAGCGCCGGGGTCGGGCAACATCTGAAGACGGGATGACACACCGCCGTAGGTCACGATGACGCTGATGTACTGGGGGGCTTTGGTCCTGGGATGCGAGGAGTACACCCTCCTAAAATGGGTCGGGCTTTGTCCCGGGTCGTCGTGCCTCTGATTTGGCGACTGTGGGCGGCCCTCACTGGTAGAAGGGCGCCGAAGCTTCCGCCGACGCTGTCCCTTGGGTTCGTGGGTAGGGCAACACTTGTCATAGTGGCCCAGACGACCTCACACATTGCACTGTACGTACTTAGCTGGGCACCGCACTGTGAGCGACCAGTGGCCCATACGGTCACAACTGTTGCAGGTAGACTGAGCAGCTGGACACACCTGTGTTCCGTGCTGCTTACCACAGTTGTTACAAAATGAACCGGGCGTGGACGTGGTGGGCGAAGGCGTAGGAGCGGACTTCTTGTCCTTCTTGTACCAGGACACAGCGCGTACAGCTGTAGGGGGAGCTCGGATGGCAGAGGTGGCACACCTGGCAGCCTCATAGGAGCGACATATCGTCAACACATCCTGAAGAGAAGAGGAAGAGTCGAGGGAGGTGAGGCGTTCGACAAGTTCCTCGTCCTTAACACCCATCAGGATCACCTGCTTCAACTGGGTCTCCTCGCACTGCTGGTGGTGGCCTAAACATATATCTACCTCTTCCGAGGCTCTCTTAAGACGTACATAAAAAGCGTCAAAAGACTCACCCTCCATCTGTCTGCAGCTAAACAATTCCCTCCTGCGCAGAGCTTCATTCTGCTGTCCTTTGATGTGCCGTTGTAGAGCGTCCAGTACCTCCTCTACAGACAGCGAAGAGGTTGGGGGTACCTGCAACGTATGTTCTAAGACACGCTGAACTTCCAAGGACAGGCACATACGCAGCTGGATGAGTTGTTTAGGCTGTGACAAACTCTGGAGATCCACCATTGTAGCATAATCAGCCCACCGCCGCCGCCATTCGCGAAAAGTCTGGAAATTTACATCAGGCTCCAAGATGGGCGGTGTTTGAGCTGCTGCTTTAGGTGGGGGTGGGGGGCGTGAAGGAAGCATGGATGAGGTATCTGAACCATTCAGTACCGAGGCAGTGTTAGAGCCAGGGGCTTGGTTAACAGTGAGGCGAGATATCAAGGCTTCAAACCGTGCACTGTCTTCCATTCTCCGTTGGTGGTCTCGTTCTGCCTCTGCTTGCCTTCTGTGCTCATCCGCCAAACGTCTGTGAGCTTCATCCTCGCGTCTCTCATCTCTCATAAGCTTCATTAAGGCAATTATCTCTGGAGATAACGCTGAATGTTGAGGTGAAGGGCTGCGCGATGTTGTGGGAGCTGGGCCGTCATGGTCAGCCTGGTCATCCATCTCTGGGGGACTATCATCCGCTTGACTCATCCAGGCGCTGGGTCCACGGCTACGTAAGGCATGAGACATAACTACTTCCTCTGTGTACTGTGTCTTAAATCAGTGTTGACCGGTCAGCCCGTCGTATCAGCAAGATTTCAGACAAAAAAATTTAATTAACTACACAGATAAGTAGGTTATATATATAAAATATATATAAGAAGCCGCGCGGTCAGCAAGTGTTAGTACATGTATGTGTGTGTGTCCCAGGCAGGCAGAGCGTCTCGCCCCAGCTGTGAGGGGGGGTGGAGGCGGCGCTGTGAGGGAGGGGGGTGGAGATAGGAGTAGCTCAGTCGCTCTCTGTAAACGGTCAGAGGAGGGTGCGCTGAGCTCTACACCCCACAAATGCCCAGAACATGCCGTATACCTTGGAAATCCGTTCGAACAAGGTCACACATGAATGGCACGAAACACACAATGCACTAAACACTTCACAGAAAATCACTGTCACTGACACTGCTCAAAGTTGCGAAATTCTTCGAGGGATGACGCGGGGTTGACCCAAGGCGAGGATCCATCAGCCGGCTTTCCACAAACTTGCACTAATCACTCGTAATAATCCAGTAAAACTACGCACTGCGCCATGTTAGGTATTCTGGGTAATAAGTTCTATATACAGGAGAGAACACAAACACCTGTATAGTTTTGTAGGTTCGGTTTACTGGATAAGAGTATGTACACAGAGGTGGGTAGCACTGCTCCCTAGCTAGGGTCCTGGTCAACTACCATAGACGACGTATGGCAAGTGATACATTAGCAGCTTCCATACGTCGCCAGGCACATTAATTAAGCGTGTGGGATATGGTAATAACATTGCCACACGCTGCTAGCTAGGCTGAATAAATATAAATGGAGCACATACATAATATACATACATAGTACATAATCCAGCATACATAATATAC
>NW_024725168.1:5000-11375 GCF_018991925.1 Homarus americanus | reverse complement strand
AAACTTGCACACCCGAATGGGAGACCGTCAAAGTCAATCGGGGTTCGATTTAATAGCATACTACAGACACTTGCACACCCGAATGGGAGACCGTCAAAGTCAATCGGGGGTCGAATTGATAGCATACTACAGAAACTTGCACACCCGAATGGCAGACCCTCAAAGTCAATCGGGGGTCGATTTGATAGCATACTACAGAAACTTGCACACCCGAATGGGAGACCGTCAAAGTCAATCGGGGGTCGAGCATACTTTACAAAATGATCCGAGAATCTGCACACACACCGAGTGGGAGACGGTGATGAAAACGTCCGCCCTTATATGTTCGATTGCACTATTTCACTATATTAAGGGGAGAGGGTGCCTTCGCACACATATTCGGTGTGAAATATCTTCCGCCCCCCAGCGGAGCGCTTCGGCGCCTCTGCGAAGCAAAGCGCGGCATGCAAAAACAACAACCAAAATTGCCGTCGCTTTCCCTTCCCTGCCCTGCAATGGCTGGAGCAGCAGCAGAAGAAGAGAGATGAAAATAGTCTCATGGGGTCAGAGGAATGGCAGGAGCGCGCATCTATGAATTCACTTAGCCAGGTCTGTCTCCCACTGAACATTATTACCTTCTCGGCGCACACGCCGCCACCACGGTTTCCGCTGCCAGCAGCAGCATCGGCGATGTTGCGCCTTATTGTAAGTCTGAACTGGCATATTCGGCTGTTCGCGCACCAGGTCGGTTTCTTAACCTGCTCTCAACAAACGATCAAACAACTTCCACTCGAGGCAAAATGGTGACTGGTCTCTATCGTCCGGCTTCTTGTATGCTGGATTGCAATTATTTCACTCATATTAAGGGGGAGAGGTGTTTCACACACCTATTCGGTGTGGAATATCTTCCCGCCCAGCGGAGCGCTTCGCTACCGGCGGGCAAAGCGTATCTAAAAACAACAACCAAAGCTGCCGTGGCTTTCCCTTCCCTGCCATGTATTGGCTGGAGCAGCAGAAGGTTTTTTAGAGAAAATAGTCTCATGGGGTCAGAGGAATGGCTGTGGAGGGCGATCTATGAATTTCACTAGCCAGGTCTGTCTACCTATTGAACATTATTACTCTCTCTCGGCGCACACGTCGCCACCAGGGTTTCCGTGACAGCAGCAGCATCATGATGTTGTGTCTACCAATAAGGCCGGAACCGGTTATTCGGCTGTTCGCGAACAGTCGGGTTTTAACCTGCTCAACAAACCATCAAACAACTTCCACTCTCGAGGTGCGGCACGGCATCGTCCCTACCGTCCGGCTTCTGTGTATGCTGGATTGCACTATTTCACTCATATTAAGGGGAGAGGGTGCTCTTCACACCTATTCCGTGTGGAATATTCTTCCGCCCCAGCGGAGCCGCCGCCGCTGGCGCCTTCATGGCGTTGGCATTCAAAACAACAACCAAGCAAAGCTGCCGCTTTCCTTCCTGCTCCCTGCAATGGTTGAGCAGCAGCAGCAGCAGCAGAAGAAGAGAGAGAGAAAATAGTCTCATGGGGTCAGAGGAATGGCAGTGGAGCGGGTTCTATGAATTTCACTAGCCAGGTCTGTCTCCCAATTGAATATTATTACTCTCTCGGCGCACACGTCACCACCACGGTTTCCGTGACAGCAGCAGCATCATGATGTTGCGTCTATTGTAAGTCCGGAACCGGGTTATTCGGCTGTTCGCGAACAGTCAGGTTTTAACCTTGCCTAACAAAAGATCAAACAACTTCCACTCTCGAGTTGCGGTACGGTGACTGTCCTATCGTCCTCTCTTGTATGCTGGATTGCACTATTTCACTATATTAAGGGGAGAGGGTGCCTTCACACACATATTCGATGTGAAATATCTTCCGCCCCCCAGCGGAGCGCTTCGGCGCCTCTGCGAAGCAAAACGCGGCATTCAAAAACAACAACCAAAATTGCCGTCGATTTCCTCTCCCTGCCCTGCAATGGCTGGAGCAGAAGGAGAGCGAGAGAGAGAATAGTCTCATTGGGTCAGAGGAATGGCAGTGGAGCGGGCTAATGGCGAGTAGGCTCGCGATCTATCAATTACACTAGCCAGGTCGCTCTCCCTATTGAACATTATTACTCTCTCTCGGCGCACACGTCGCCACTGCGGTTTCCGCGACAGCAGCAGCAGCAGCATCATGATGTTGCATCCACCAATTAGTCCGGAACCGGGTTATTCGGCTGTCTGCAAACAGTCCGGTTTTAACCTTACCCAACAAACAACATCCACTCTCGAGGTGCGGTACGGTGAATGTCCTATCGTCCGACCTTGTATGCTGGATTGCACTATTTCACTATATTAAGGGGAGAGGGCGCCTTCACACACATATTCGATGTAAAATATTTTCCGCCCCCCAGCGGAGCGCTTCGGCGCCTCTGGGAAGCAAAGCGCGGCCTTCAAAAACAACAACCAAAATTGCCGTCGCTTCCCTGCCCTGCAATGGCTGGAGCAGAAGGAGAGAGATTTTAGTCTCATTGGATCAGAGGAATGGCAGCGGAGCGGGCTTATGGGGCGTAGGCTCGCGATCTATCAATTACACTTGCCAGGTCTCTCTTCCGTTTGGCCATTATTTACTCCGTCTCTCTCTCGGCACACACGTCGCCACCCTACTAGTTTCCGTCACAGCATATGCTGCGGCCTTTCAGTCCGGAACGGGGCTCCCCTTCGCCTTGCTGTCTGCCCAACTTAGCGGACTTGCGTTGGCTGATCACCCCGTCTTCGCGTCTGTGCCGGCCTTCAATGCAGCGCCTAACCGTCTCTTGACCGAGATTCATTGCACTATTCCACGCGCAAACGGCTACCCTAAATGTGCATAGACAACGCTCATGGTTCAACACGACCAGGGCGCAGTCTGGGAGCCGAGTATACTAAAAAGAGAGTTTAGCAGCCAAAACTCGTCAAAGCACACGTTGGGTTACCCCATCACCTAACAACGATGATGGCGGCTCCCACCCGTGAAATACACAACCTAACCAATATTGGGCGACGATGGCGCTCATGAGCCCACGTCCCCACAAACAGTAAGAGAAAGAGAGAGAGGAGGAGATTGGCCAATGTGCGGTCCCTCGCCCAATGTCTTATGCCTCGCTGGGGCAAAGAAGAGAAGAGGAGCGGATAAGGGAGGAGATTGGCCAACGTGCGGTCCCTCGCCCAATGTCGGCTGCCTCGCTGGAGCTGGGTAAAGAGGAGAGGAGCGGATAAGGGAGGAGATTGGCACACACGGTGGCGCTGCCGGCGCCGAGGATAGCAAGAGAAGGTGCAGTTTGATCTGATCATCTGGTTTGCTATTTCTCTAAGGCCAACGTGCGGTCCCTCGCCCAATGTCGGCTGCCTCGCTGGGGCAAAGAGAAGAGGAGAGGATAAGGGAGGAGATTGGCACACACGGTGGCGCTGCCGGCGCCGAGGATAGCGAGAGAAGGTGCAGTTTGATCTGATCATCTGGTTTGCTATTTCTCTAAGGCCAACGTGCGGTCCCTCGCCCAATGTCTTCTGCCTCGCTGGGGCAAAGAGAAGAGGAGCGGATAAGGGAGGAGATTCGCCAACGTGCGGTCCCTCGCCCAATGTCGGCTGCCTCGCTGGAGCTGGGGCAAAGAGGAGCGGATAAGGGAGGAGATTGGCACACACGGTGGCGCTGCCGGCGCCGAGGATAGCAAGAGAAGGTGCAGTTAGATCTGATCATCTGGTTTGCTATTTCTCTAAGGCCAACGTGCGGTCCCTCGCCCAATGTCTTCTGCCTCTCTCTCAATCTCACTATTTTGGCCGCCGTGATAGGCGCCGCCAACAGCAGCAGCTACCTGGTTGATCCTGCCAGTAGTCATATGCTTGTCTCAAAGATTAAGCCATGCATGTGTAAGTACAAGCCGATTTAAGGCGAAACCGCGAATGGCTCATTAAATCAGCTATGTTTCATTGGATCTGTAAACCCACTTACTTGGATAACTGTGGCAATTCTAGAGCTAATACATGCAATTGGTCTCTGACCGCAAGGGAAGAGCGCTTTTATTAGTTCAAAACTGGTCGGGCCCCGGTCCGTAACCCACCTGTGGTGAATCTGAATAACTTCGGGCTGAGCGCACGGTCTCCGCACCGGCGCCGCTTCTTTCAAGTGTCTGCCTTATCAGCTTTCGATTGTAGGTTATGCGCCTACAATGGCTATAACGGGTAACGGGGAATCAGGGTTCGATTCCGGAGAGGGAGCCTGAGAAACGGCTACCACATCTAAGGAAGGCAGCAGGCACGCAAATTACCCACTCCCGGCACGGGGAGGTAGCGACGAAAAATAACGATGTGAGTCTCATCCGAGGCCTCGCAATCGGAATGAGTACACTTTAAATCCTTTAACGAGTATCCATTGGAGGGCAAGTCTGGTGCCAGCAGCCGCGTAATTCCAGCTCC
This sequence comes from Homarus americanus, assembly GCF_018991925.1. Lineage (NCBI taxonomy): Eukaryota > Metazoa > Arthropoda > Malacostraca > Decapoda > Nephropidae > Homarus > Homarus americanus. The sequence goes on along the minus strand of NW_024725168.1, from coordinate 6,958 downwards.
AATAGCGATATTAAAGTTGTTGTACAAAAGCTCGCGAGTTGGGATCTCAGTTCCGGATCGATTGTGCACCGGCGTGTTTACTGTCACGCCCGACAAAGTTGCCCCGCCGCTCGCACGACGTGATGCCTTTTTTGCTCCAGTGTCCTGAGTGGCCGGAGAGTTTACTTTGAAAAATTAGAAAACAGAGCAGGCTATTTGAATGCCCGAATGGTGATGTGCGGAATAATGAATAGGACCTCGGTTCCCATTTTGTTGGTTTTCGAACCAGAGGTAATGACTAATCGGAACAGGCGGGGCATTCAGATATGACGCTTAGAGGTGAAATTTCTGGACCGCCGCAAGACGTAACTACTGCGAAAAGCATTTGCCAAGGATGTTTTCATTAATCAAGAACGAAAGTTAGGTCTGAAGGCGATCAGGATACCGCCTCTCTAGTTCTAAATCCATACATAAACGATGCCAACTAGCGATCCGCCGGCGTTATTCCCATGACCCGGCGGGCAGCTTCCGGGAAACCAAAGTCTTTGGGTTCCGGGGAAGTATGGTTGCAAAGCTGAAACTTAAAGGAATTGACGGAAGGGCACCACCAGGAGTGGAGCCTGCGGCTTAATTTGACTCAACACGGGAAACCTCACCAGGCCCAGACACCGGAAGGATTGACAGATTGAGAGCTCTTTCTCGATTCGGTGGGTGGTGGTGCATGGGTCAGTTTTAGTTGGTGGAGCTTATTTGTCTGCTAATTCCGATAACGAACGAGACTCTGGCTCATGGCTTTCCATTTGATTCTGTGAAAATGGTGTCCAGTTCGCAACTTCTTTTTCTTAGAGGGATGGGCGGCAATTTAGCCGCATCGAGATTGAGCAATAACAGGTCTGTGATGCCCTTAGATGTTCTGGGCCGCACGCGCTACACTGAAGGGATCAACGAGTTTTCCTCCAGAGGAGCGGGTAACCCGTTCAAAGCCTTTCTTGATAGGGATTGGGGCTTGCAATTGTTTCCCATGAACGAGGAATTCCCAGTAAGTGCAAGTCATCAGCTTGCGCTGACTACGTCCCTGCCCTTTGTACACACCGCCCGTCGCTACTACCGATTGAATGATTTAGTGAGGCCTTCGGACTGGCGCTCTTGGATTGTCGGCCCCGTTGCCCGCGAGGGTTTTCTGGGGTCGTCGCCTCGAGCTGACGGAAAGATGTCCAAACTTGATCATTTAGAGGAAGTAAAAGTCGTAACAAGGTTTCCGTAGGTGAACCTGCGGAAGGATCATTAACAGAGAGAAAGAGAACGGGGCGCTCTTAAAACTACTACTACTCTCCTGATTTGGGCGGTCTCGGGCTCTGCTCTGGCAACTCCAGCAGCGAAAGAGGACAATCCCGGCCCCCGCACCAAAAATAGGTACCACCACGCTGTAGGTGGACCACACTCGGGCGAGAGCGCGAAGACCGGAGGAGGAGGACGGACGGGGCTTTGGACGGCTGCCCGTCCGTTCCTTACTACCGGCGAATAAGCCTCTTGACCCAAAAAGAGTGAAATTCAAGTGTCAAAAAACAACAACAAGCCGTCCGGCCAAACCCAAACCACAAACTTGGGCTATGTCTGTCAAACCCTTTCATTGAGACTCGACCTGTGATGGTTAGTCGCAAAAAGACCAAATGGCAAATACACAACTCTTAACGGGGGATCACTCGGCTCGTGGGTCGATGAAGACCGCAGCAAACTGCGTGTCGGTATGTGAATCGCAAGAATACCAGATACATCGACAAGTTGAACGCATATTGCGGCGGCGGCAGCCATATGAGCTTGTCGCCGCCACTCTTCTACGAGGGTCGGAAATATACATCCATCGGTTGCTGCGAGTTCGGTGCCTGCTGACTGTCTCCCCGACACGAGGGTAACCCGAACCGAGCTTCCGCCTTGGGGTTTAATCGCCGCGCCTTGCGCGAGGCGTGCCCTTAAAAACA
>NW_024725167.1:0-20832 GCF_018991925.1 Homarus americanus | reverse complement strand
ACTTGGTCAAATAATTAGGGATGAGGAATAATAACAAATACACGGACCAAGTTCAGGTCAGGGGGCCAAGGGAAGGCAGAGATCAGATGAATGAAATAAATTAATAACTGGGTTTCCAGAGATACATAATTCCTCAGAGGATTGGCTACTACAAATCAGAGAACGTTTAGAGTGGGGAGTCCTCCACTCTAAAGAGATTCCTACGGCTGTAGTCGCCAACCCACAGATATGAGGAGAGTACTCTGTATACTTGATCTTTAAATTCTGTCACAACTGCAGTTGAAAATGTATAATTGATAAACACAAAGCAATTGCTCAAGCACATTATCAATTACCAGTGGAAGGAAAAATGCAGGGGTTAAAAAGGTATTTGCTCCTCAGATTGGCACCGAGGACAGTCCTGCAACTACTGTATGATCTAGCAGCAAATGTGTGTGTGTATATGTGCTTTCTCAGTTGACTAATTAAATTGCTGTTTACACACCATGACACTTTAAGAAAGTTGCTTTTATTGGGACCAGATATCAAAGTGAGTACTTTCTGCTTAATATGGTAAGAAGTTCGGGGAACAGAGCCTCCCTAGCCAGGGAAGTTAGGTAAGGTTTGGTAGGTTTTGGTTAGTTAGGTCAGGTTCTATTAGGGTTCTAGTAAATGTCGTAGCCTAAAAATATCTATTATATAAGAACATCTGTGGAAAAATGAATGAAATCTGACTCAACTCCTTCTTGGTGGTAGTGAGGTTCTCAGAAATTACCCAATTATTTTCATCTTCATAATCTCTTAACACAGGCTGAATTACATGATTTTTTACTTTTTATCCTCTTCACTGCCACTGGATCGGGCTCATAGTCAGCTTTTTTGTGGTCGTTCACATCTTGTTATGCACCGTTGGCAAGTACTGGGGCACACACTGGCCCTGAATATATCTGAACCTGCTCCAGTGCTGGTCATAAATTGAATCTTGAAAGAGCTCACACTGTGCCATCACAACACTCTTGGCAGGTTGTTCCAAGAGTTCCCAACTTTTTACTCTGAAAAGGTTTGCCTTTTTACAGTTTTCTGGACTGGTGCTCAACCTTGAGCTGTGACCCCTCAGGGGGCGTAGCCTGCTGAAGCTCCAGGTATGACACTTGACTGAGTAGTGCCCTTTGAGATGCTTTAACACGCCAATTAGGTCCCATTTTCCGCCTGTAGGATAAGCAAGCTAGGCCATTGTTGGTGCTCTAATCTCTCTGCAGCTGAGGTGCTGAAGTGCAAGCATCAGTCTGGTGGCCCCTCCTTTGTACATTTTTAATCATATGACAGAGTCTAGTATATCTCGGGGACTAGAAGGGGCGACAGTATTAATAACAGCGAAAAGACCGCATGACTGAAATACCACCCCACCTTTCACTGGGATTATACTGTACTTGGGATTACTGTATTATGTTGGGGAAAAGATAAATGGGTGAAATCATGTACAACCTAACCAAACCTAAGAAAACTTGAACTGACCTGACCTATATCTTAACTCTCCGCTTACATCTAGAAAAACTAAGCATCAGTACAAGAAAATGAATAGAAGGAAAGGAGAATTTTCTATCTTCCACCGTATTTCTCTCTGTTATGAATATACTTTTTTCGTAATGTTTTAGACAATTCTAAGACCTTTTCTTCTGTAATATTCACCGTAATTAAGGATAACTGCTGTTTACGCCTCAGCCAGAGAAGGTCTGACCACCCATCACGCAGTGCTCTTACCTCCGTTGGCTTTTTTAGCGTCTACAGAGCATGTGCTGGGGTGTTGTGGGGAGCTTTTTGGCTTATAGTGGATAGGAGACACACCATGAGTTTGTCTTAGCTTAATGAACAATGTGCGTAAGGTTTCGAGCGACATTTGATTTTTTCAGTACCAGAAAAACAGATAAGGCTGAACAGGTGAAAAGAGCTGTGCTGATATTGTGATAAAAATATTATTTTATGTCAATTGCAGAGTTTCATCAGGAAAATGGTGTTAGGTTAGGTTTGGTTTTGCTGGTCTTTATTAGTAAGGATTTACTCGAAAAAATAGATTTTCGTTAAGATTGATGGGCAGTGTGGGGGCGGGGAAAATCTAAAAAATTTATTGATTTCTGGGCTGAAATTAATATCAAATTCGTTCGAAACTCGTCAAATAACATCGGAAAACTTATTTTTAATATCCAAACAAAGACCGGCATTAGTAAAATTGACTGAAGGAATAGCAATTCAGTATAAAACTGTGGTATAACCAGTTATAATATGGAGGCCCGAGTTGAAAGCGAAAGTTTGATTATTTAGACAATTTTAAGACACTTCTTTTATAATGAATCCTCGTAAATTACTTAAAATACAGGACTACTATAGAAGAAAAGTTTATTAAAATTATTTTAGCAATCGGAAAAACATTACTGTTCAACTACTAGGTATTGGCCCACTCTTGAAAATAACAATAAAAACATAATTATTTAACCACTGACGGTCACCAGCCGTAGAGATGCCTTTTCTGCTTTATTAACTTTTAGAAAATTATTTACTAGAATTAAAATAAGCACATACCTGCAATCTGCTGTTTCCCTATACACAGGTAACGTGGCACTGTAGTTGTGCATAATTTGCAGGTGACAGTTTACTCACCAGGTAAATTTGTTTGTTTACTAATATTCTGGTTTCTGAGCGTGCAGTTCCTTTACCTTATCGCATTTTACTCCTCTATTAATGAGGCTGGAAACGTGGGATTTAATGGCTCATATATTATGCTAGACTATTTAAATAAATTCAACCTAATTAAAACTGTCATATATATAAATATACATACAGCCGTGTTAAAACGTTTATGCATTAGGAACATCTTCTTTATCTATCCTCGTCTTCGCTCGGAACTCCAGGAGGTATGAAGAGTGGCACGCACACCATCGGTTAGTATACTGTAGTGGAATTCTCCCTACAAACGCTGTTTGTCGCTGCCTAGCCGACCCCACCATCCCCAGTGTATACCTCGTGGTCTAGGTCAACCAGCGCCGCCATACATCACGGAGCGGGGGTCAACTTGCCACGCCTACCCCCGCTATTTAAGACCTGACCTCGTGGTGATCTTCTTTCTACCTACAGCCGCAGCCAGCAACACCTCCTCCTCCGCCGCGGCCTCGTTCCTCCTCCGCCTGCCTGGCGGTCCTCTCTCCCGCTGGCGAGCATGGCGACCCACAAGCTGTCCTTTCTGAGCGTCCTCACCAACCAGCTCTCTACATCACGCTTGTAACCATGCTGCCTTCCCAGCACCAAGCTGCATTGTACATCCAATGCAACATGTATATAGAGAGCACATCGAGTTTCCTTTCTCCATTCCATCCTGAGTGTGAACCAAACATCTCATAACCCACATGCTGACCTCACTAGGGAAAGGTCACGGCAGGGTTAGCTCCAGAGGATAATTATCAGATATGGCCAGTGATATGTGCGTCTTGGGTATGAGAGTTTGTTGACTAAACTGGAGGGTTCACTGAAGAATTGGCGAGGGCCAAGAAATCGAGAGGGCCACGTTGAGAAACCCTGAGATTAAGGAAAGAGTTGGCGAAGTTAAAAGGAGAGGCTGGACGAGTAAAGCCAGTGTCTGACGAAAAAATCAAACGAGTGGAAATGAGTAGTGGAGGACTGTTGGTGGTGAAGAAGCACTGAAGGATAATGCATAACAACGACAACAACAGCTAAGTGTACCAACCTGCTCAGTCCCTTTTGATAGACGAATTGGACGTTAGTACAGCCAGCAGGGATGACAAGGAAGGTATAAAACTTTTAATTGTTGGTGCACTCACAGGTAAGGTACATGGACAGCCTTTGTGGTAAAACAAAAAATAGGATGAGGGTGTGGGTTTGCCAGGAGCTGGGGTGGGCGATATAGCTGACAGGATGGACAATATCTTATCTGAAATGAACAAACCCATTATCTGCCCCAGTGCAGGAGTCAATGATATTGGCCGTGTAGGAGCGAGGAACTTCTTGATAAGTTCAAGGCAGCCATAGATCGTATTAGGACTAGGATCCTCATCATATGTGTCCTGCCTAGAAGGAGAGTTGGCAGTGAATGGTTGCTGGCGGTAAAGGTGTTAACGACTGTCTTGACAGTAGATATTGCAGTCAATATCAGTCCCATTCATTGACACCGGGACAACTTATGCAGAAGGGACCTTATGCTAGGGATGGGGTGCACCTGTCTAGGGATGGGAGTAGCAACTCCTGGCTGGGGTTTCTAGAGGGGCAGTTCAAAAGATACACTCCTTAAACTGCTAAGAGAACATAGGACACGGGGTGGAGGAGACTGCAGGGGAGCGGTAAACAAGGCGAAAGATTACAGGGAAATAGTGTTAGAATGATGACAAAAACTAAATTAGACAGGGAATTTAATACTAAACGCGGTAAGGAAGGACTCAGAACACGACTAACTTAAATGTATACTACGCGAACAGTAGAAGTATGAGAAACAAAATGGATGATATTAAGGCCTAAAGGTACCGAAGAAATCGATATAATTGCATTCACTGAAACATGGATCAACTCTAGACACACGAATTACCAGTCGAATACCACCAGGGTTACAAACTGTTCCATAACGTGATAGCAGACCAGAAAGGAGGCGGAGTAGCACCATGTTAGGATGACCTGAAGTGTGAAATAAATAAGTGAAATAAAACTGAGAGGAATACAGAAACAAATTTGATAGAATTAAGTTTTACGGTCGGGAAAATTAATCACAGGGGTATTATATAGACCCCCAATCTTGATAAGAAGGCCAATGAGCCATCACTTATCTGGGATGAAATGCGAGGGCTTCATACACAACAAAGCTCCGTATAGTAGGCGACTTTAACCTTGGCCAAATAGATTGGACTGTCCTTACGCCGGGTAATCTCAGAATCAGAGGATTTTCGAGATTTATCCAGGACTGTTTCCTAAGTCAATATATAACCGAAATTTACCACGGGTAATAATATACTGATTTAGTTCTGACTTAACAGAGAAACCTCATTAGCAATGTCGAGGTAGGGAAACGAACTTGCAAACAGCTTATCACAAAGAAATTGATTCCAGTTAGATTTTCAGGCAGACGTAAGGTACCCCTACTCAAAGTACCAGATTTCAGAAGGCAACTTTGACAGTTTAAAGAGGCAGCTGGAGAGGGAAGTCAGCTTGGGTCGTGAACCTGACAGATGACATCATCTGATAACGTGAGATCTGGTATTGCCGAGTTCCACTAATAATTTAAATAGTGAGTTACTTAATGCAATAAAGGCAGCAACATACCTACAAAAAACTCATAGATCAGACAACAATGACCCTAAATGGATAAATAATTATTTAAAAGAAACATCATTGGCCAAAGGAAGGCAGTAGGTAGAAGGATAATCGTGGGCGAAATTCACCTCCGGACTATTATAGGGTATTGGCGAAAGTAGAGTTAAAAACTGAGATAAGGAAAGCAAAGAGGAATAATGAGGTAAGGGTAGTGCGGAGGCGAAGCACAAACTTCAAAGGATTCTACCAAATGCATCAAACTAAACACGGAAAGAAAAGATTGACCAATAATACGGTCAGATTCAAGAGCTCACTGGATAACGACGGAGAAATGAGAGCACACTTGAATAAATATTTTTTCAACAGTTTCACCATAATCGAAAATTTAAACATGATACCCGGGAGGCACTGACTCTATTCAGAGATACAGTGAAGAAAACAAATTAAGGGAGATAGTAGTGACTAGTAACGATGTTAGTAAGCAAATAGACAAACTAAAAGCCTAATAAGTCACCCAACTGATGAGAGATATTTGCCAGAGTATTAAAGGAATGTAAGGAAGAGCTTAGTATGCCCTTAGCAAAGTTAGCTTAACACGTCCTTAAAAACAGGTGTAGTACCAGAACCGAGGATAGCGAATGTAATACCGATTTTCAAGAAGGATAGATCATTATCTCCTCTAACTACCGCCCAATCAGTCTAACATCAATAGTAGGCAAATTACTGAAGCAATCATTTCAAACTCTATTGAAATCACCTGGAGAAGCACCATTGATCAATGATTCCCAGCATGGCTTCACAAGCGGACGTTCTTGCCTAACTAATCTACAACATTCTTTTTTTTCATCAGGTTTCGAATCAGTGGACGTAGGGCACAATTATGATGTGGTATATCTCGACTCCTTAGCAAAGCGCCTGACAGAGTCCCCACGAAAGACTATTAATTAGGAAAGGTAGAAGCTCATGGCATCAAAGGTGACATCCTTAAATGGATTAGGGGCGGGTTACAAGACAGGAAACAGCGAAAAGAGCATTAACGCACTAAGTCCCATTGGAGCAACGTCACAAGTGGAGTTCCTCTTGCTGCCCAGTACTTGGACCATTATTGCTTATTATATACATAAACGACATAGATATCGGCATAGACAGCAACATAAGTAAATTTGCTGATGACACTAAAATCGACGTAAGTATCAAATCTGACGAGGACTCGCAAACTGCAGGAAAGATCTAAAACAAATTTTTCCAATGGTCTGAAAATGGCAGATGAAATTCAATGTCGACAAAATGTAAAGTAATTAGCATAGGAGATGTAAACAGGGAAACCAGATACCAGATGAACAACGATGCCATAGAGAAATCCGACTGCGAGAGACGAGAGAATGATAAGGAACCTTGCTTTCAAAGTAAACAATGTGTTTTTGCTCGTAACAAGGCTAATAAAGTACTTGTTAAGGCTAAAGGAGTGTTAGTTATATGACTAGCGAGGTCATCCTAAACTGTATCTTTTGTTTTGTGAGACCACACCTGATTACGAGTTCAGTTCTGGTCACCGTGATAGAATGGATATAGAATCCTTGAAAAAGAACGGAGAGAATGACAAGACTAATCCCGGCATTAGGGACCTGAGTATAGAGACAGGTTAAAAGATCTTAATTTGCACTCTCGAGAGACGTAGAGCGAGGGGCGACCTGATAGAGGTGTATAAGGGAAGACAGGGCTAAACAAAGGGACATTACAAGTAAAAGGTAATTAAATTATCCAACTCAGGAGCGAACTCGTAACAATGGTTTTAAATTAGACAAATTTAGGATTTAGGCGTGAAATAGGTAAACACCGGTTTGGAAATATAGTGGACGAATGGGAATAAGTTACCAAACATCATCATTAACTCGAATACGCTGAATTGCTTCAAACAGGCTGGATGCCTGGCGGCGAGCAATAGGGTTGGTGTAAACGGGACTGCCCAGTATGGGCCAATAGGTTCGCTGCAGTTTCCTCTCCATTCTATGTTCCCAATGGTGACTCCCCTGAGCATCTTGCACCACAGGATGGAGGAGAAACTGACTACACCCCAGCCTCAAGCAACATGGAAGACTGGGTTTATCCACCCAGAAGAAGCTCTCATCGGCTCTACAGCTACTGTCTCTATACTGCAGGTCAGACACCTGAGAGCAGCTCTGCTACTCTAAGCAGACAGTCGCTCCTCTATGACCCCCAGCACACCTGTCCTGCCTCAGACGCCGACCTCGGCCCAGCAGTAACCCCTGCCCCTGATGCGGCCTCTGTTCCTGGAGTGCGGACCCACACACCCCTCTTCTTTTCTCCCTCAGGTAATTTCTGCTAATGTCCTGCAGCACCCTGCTGCTGTCGTGGACCCAGCTGCTGTCACGAGTTCATCCGCTTTGCTGACGCAGCCCCCTGCCCCCTGGACCCAGGCCCACATCCCAGTAGGCGCATCTGACGACTCTGCTCCTGCCGTGAGGGAAGCACAACATTCATCGCCTCCACACACCCCTTTTTTCTCTCCCTCCCACAGATAGTGTGTATATAGACAGTTGTATCCAGCGACCGGCTCATCCACGCCATCGCCGTTGTCCACATGAGGCATGCACCGCCCGTTCTGCTCACATGTGCTAAGCAACTCTGCAGACAACAAGTCTTGGCACCGCCTGAGGGAAGTGTATACCAGTGGAATTCCTCCCTTGGGCTAAACGCTGTTTGTCGCCGTCAGCCGACCCCACCAATTCCCAGTGTATGCCCCCGTGGTCTAGGGGCCAACCAGCGCCGCCATATACACCACGGAGCGGGGGTCAACTGCTAAGCCACGCTCTACCCCGCTATTTAAGACTCCGACCTCGTGGTGATCTCTCTTCTACCTTCAGCCGCAGCCAGCAACAACACCTCCCTCCTCCGCCGCTGCCTGGCGCCCTCAGCCCCTCCTCCGGCTCGCCTGGCGGTCCTCTCCCGCTGGCGAGCGCGGCGACCCATTGCTGTCCTGGAGCGTCCACCAACCGTACAGCTCTCTTACATCACGCTAACCGCGTTGCCTTCCAGCACCAAGTTGCGCGTTGTACATCCAATACAACACATGTATATAGAGAGCACATCGTGAGTTTCTCTCCATTCCATCCTGAGTGTGAACCAAGACCCTGAACCCCTACAATACCAGTTCAAATGTTATTTAGGAATAATATGATGCTGAATTTATGCCCGAAACAGCCTCGTACCATTAAATCGGCCCCACAATCGTTTCCAGAATCATTATTAGAACAATCAGCTGTTATTGCACAAACTTGATATAATCTAGTTTTATTTCAAAACCTCAGCCATGACACACATTCTTATCCTATCATCCTCGAGCTATACAGTGGGTGAAGTGGAAGCGTAGAGAGAAGTGCTGTCTATATTGTTCCAATGGCCAGAATATAAACAACAATAACTGTACCAAGACTGGCAGTTTCTAGCGAAGTGACAAGTTTGCCAATTCAAATTATGTGAAAATTACTCTCATCAATCCTATAACTTTGAACATTAGACTTGCCAAACACATCAGTTATAGAGTTTACGGGGTTGCGTGTGAACTGTATATCAAGTATGAGGCGTGTAGCTGTCTGTTCACAATTTATATGCTGCCTCTGGTGCCCCAAATACCCTTCTGATTAGAAAGCTGATCGTTCGTCATGTTTTTACTTTTACTTTACTTTATCCCTTCACCACTGATAGGCTCGTTAGCCGCTTGGGCGGTCGGTCATGTCTCTGATATGCACTGTTGGCAAGTACTGGGCATGCACTGGCTCCACATATATCTGAACCTGCTCCACTGCTGGTCAAGTCTGGTCTTGAAAGAGCTCGCTAATCGGTGCCAGTTCGCTGACCAGTTATTCCGCGCAGCAGTTAAAAGTGAAGTCTAGGGTAAAATGAAGTGTTTGCTCAACATATCGCATGGCACTCCTGGCAGAACGCTCTGATTCCGTGATGAGCAGAGCTGGTGAGTGGCGACTGATATGTAGCATTATACTTCCATGCGTTTCACGTATATAATTTAATTAATTAATTAAGTTGTTGGAAGTGAAAATGCAGTGAAGCCAGAAATATTATAAATTATTGATAATTATGAAATAAATAAATACCAGACCAGTGCATATGTGGTATAATAGGCTAGCAAACTCTGATAATACAATACATTAATTTAGTTTTTAAAATTTAATTTACTGGTAAACATAAAAGTGCATCAGTTTTTATAGTGAAAGTTAGATAGTAAATTCGATGGTGTACAGAATGAACCTGGTAGAGGTGTGGTAAATATTAGTGAGGAATTCTCTTATTTCTCTTTCGGTAGACAATGTAAATTTCTTGAATGGTCATTTGTATGATAAAGCGGTATGGTGCGAGATCATTATGAAGAGGAAAAATATACTAATTGATGCTGTGTATAGGGCTCCTATTACAAGTCGTGAGAAAAATCTTTTATTGAATTACCTAACCAAGTTGTTTCCTTTCCTCGTGGATGTAATGTTAAATCTCCTTGTTTTGCTCTCTACTAAGATACTATTCCTGTTGTAAATATGTCTTCCCTGTGGCTGTTTGGAACACCCAACGTATTCTGCCACATATGTGGGCATGAGTAGTGCATAAACAACGACAAGAAATAATCGCATCTGTAAGAAATGCATATTTTGCCTACTTTTGGAGTGTAGAAAATAGGTGATTTAGATAAATCCGGCGGGCGCCACATGTTATGTCGTAATGGTGTTGAAGGTTTAAGACTGGAAATATGGGAAGAAAAAAGTTATACCTGTGGTATGGCGGGAACCTAAAATTGGTGATGAGATTGCTATTTTGTTTCTGTGAGATAGTGATAGTAAAAAAAAAAAAATATATATATATATATATATATATATATATATATATATATATATATATATATATATATATATATATATATATATATATATATATATATATATATATATATATATATATATATATATGTATATATATATATATATATATTTTTTTTTTTTTTTTTTTATTATATGCCGAGTGGGGTATCTTGGGGTCATTAGGGCTGGTGGGTCGTCAGGAGCAGTAGGTACCTGAGGATAAAAGAGAGTATGCAGAAATGTTGTGGGGCGAGGTGGTGCTCTATGCCAACGGTGGGAAGACTGGCGGATGCGGGATGAATGTTCAGGGCGGTGGGAAGGCTGGCGTGGGGGCAGTAGCCTTGAATGCAGAAACCGCCTGACGGTAAGGTTTGTAGTAGGTCGACGGGCAGCAGGAGGAAGTGGTCAAGGTCAGAAGCGAGGCGGTGATGTGCTGCTTGATAGTGTTTTGAGGTTATGGCGTCTACTAAATCTCCGTCGATGTTTGCTTCGCCGTTTAGTTGCAGGGAGCCTCACAGTTGCCCGCTTTAGCGCCAAACGTTGATGGTACCAACAGAAGGTAGGTACATTGTGCTGGGGGCTGGCGGTGGGTCTGGGGGCAGGACGGGGTGTTAGTTGGTAGGACACAAGTGCGTGGGGCAGAACAGGAAAAGAAGATGTATGGAGGAGCAGAGCTGTTCAATGGTGTCCATCCTGCGGTTCAAAGTTTGCAGTAACAGGTCCCGATGTCTTGCTTATCTGGTGGAATGTTACTTGAGGAGCGTTGGATCAGGTTGACAAACCGGGGCTAAGGGAGGTGTGACCACCGGAGTGGTTTGCGGCAGCATGGCACACAGCAGTGTATTCGTGAATACCTGCCGTGGCTGCATAGGTCGCCGAGGTAGTAGTGAAGTCCAACGTGCCGAGAGGATGACGAACTTCTGCAGGGAGCTTGAGTGTGAAGCTGGTGTAGGATAGTCTACCAGTCTCCGTCGATGTTTGCTTCGCCGTTTAGTTGCAGGGAGCCTCACAGCGTCTAGCTTTAGCGCCAAAACGTTGATGGTACCAACAGAAGGTAGGTACATTGTGCTGGGGGCTGGCGGTGGGGTCTGGGGCAGGACGAGGGTGTTGGGGTTGGTAGGACACAGTGCGTGGGGCAGGAACAGGAAAAGAAGCATGCATGGAGGAGCAGAGCTGTTCAATGGTGTCCATCCTGCGGTTCAAAGTTTGCAACAGGTCCCTGATGTCTTGCTTATCTGGTGGAATGCTACTTCTCTGAGGAGCGTTGATCAGGTTGACGAAACCGGGGCTAAGTGGAGGTGTGACCACTGAGTGGTTTGCAGCAGCATGGCACACAGCAGTGTATTCGTGGAATACTCTGTCTGCCGTGGCTGCATAGGTCGCCGAGGTAGTAGTGAAGTCCAATGCCGAGAGGACGAGACGAACTTCTGCAGGGAGCTTCTTAGTGTGAAGCTGGTGTAGGATAGTGTCAGGAAGCCTGTCTGTGTGGCGGGAGTTCAGTCTTCGCATCTCGTCCCAAAGACGTGCAGGCGTTGAGTTGCCGAGGGAGACGCCGGATAGGTCTTGCAGGAGACTGGTGTGAGGCCGCTGGTATCGCCTCTTGAGAGCATCTCGTAGAGCGGCGAATTTGTTGTCAGCTGGAGGGTTGGTGATATACTGCCAGATCTGGGGTCACTAAATCTAAGGAGATAACTTAACTCTAATCTTAATTTCTAAGGGTCGCTGCCACCAGACCCCCTCTGGACAGCATGTAGCTCGTTAGGTAGCGGGCAACCATAACATGTCTTAATTGATTTATTCCTTATAAAACATACTGGTAAAAAAAACATATACATGAATTGGCCTTCCTCAGAAGAACAACGGAATTTTGGTTACCCAGCTGGGCCCCAGACTCTTACATTGCTGGCGGGTCATCCACCTACTTATTGCATAACAACAGGTGAACACCGTACCTCGGTCGTTCCTTCTTACACTATCCCTTAACACATCAGACTGCTCCACCTGTGTGGACTATAGCACCGTCGGTTATCATACATAGTAGCACCATCTCAACACACCTGTTACACTCCATACCTGCAAGTATGTGACTCCTTGTGACTTTTAGGTATACACAACGGGTACCTCGTTCGCACACCGCCCTCGGTGGGTAAAGACGAGGGCTTCACCTAGAGACATACCAGCACTATTTCTACGCCTGGTATTATAGGTCGCTCCATTGACGACCGCAGTTTCTCACGGTCTCCTTAGTTGTGACTATTCATGTGGAGTGGTGCGCTGGGAATCCACCGTTTCACAGTGGACTGGTATAGCGGGGAGTAATCCCCACCTGTTGTGACGCTCACGGGGACAATGGCGGCCGGGCGGCAAGATACTCCGACCACATGGCACCTGAGGTGACGGCAGAACGGGAAGGACTGAGAAATAATGCCTGACGGGCGGTTATCCCACCCCTTAACATATCCCTATCACACTTATATATCCGGCATAGCTTTAAACTGTAGTAACTTCTATTTATCAACCTTAATTGTAGGGCGGGATATAGCCCGCTAGGACACTGACCTGAGGTGACGGCAGAACGGGAAGGACTGAGGCCGGTGTCCCGCCGCTCCTCGTCACATAGGCCTACAGTTTCCAATCCTCAATTTACACTTTTGTTTCTTCTGGTTCTTACCTGAACACTTTCCGGTATATTGTCACTCATGTCTTATAAACACATATTTTAATCCTAAATTACACACTAAGGTAAGTTCTTGGTTTGCTAGTGCTTGGGTAAATGCCTGGGATTATAATATCAACGTGGCATCTGAGGCGGGTACATGACGCGCCTTGAAACAAAGGCCGAATGATCATGGCGGGGGTGTATCAACTTCACTTAAAAACTGTAATGAGGGATCCTCCTCTCACACATTGCACTATTTGAACACAGACATAAGATTCTCTGATCACTGTACCTGTCGTGGGTATATGTCACGTGAGGCTACGAGGTGTATTAAATTCATACCGACGCATACACGATATTTCCTTTCCAGTATAGTTTCTAGATCACTGTTAACACCTCACATAGTTCTGATACATTTATCCTTTTTCCAGATCATTGTTCTCATGTATTTTCATATGATATCTGTTGGAGTTATGTTCGCTACCCGCTCACAGACGTAAATAGTAGGACCTTCAAACCCTGATCCACACTTAGTCTTACAGTACACTAGTCCGGCTCAACTGGACTTTAACATTCATCTTATGCCTACCCTGAGTGATCCTTAATGCTATGAATACATACACGTGATATGATATAACTATACCTGGGTACAATACAACACATGGTCTAGGAACCTTGAGTAGGTGAGTTGTCCTTTCTCAATGTTTCCCGTTTTCTGAGGTTCTACAAGCGCGGTGCATTTGAATGTTATGTAGCGTAATATGAATTAAATAGGATTTTTAGGGATGACAATGATGTGCGCAGTACAGTGATGGTCTCTGATACTTGCGTGGAGACTTCTGTGGGCAGGGAACAGACCAGGGCGACGTATTTCTGTTTGTCTGTAGCTGTAGAGCCGATGAGAGCTGCCTCAATGTGGATAAGCCAGTCTTCAATGTTGTGATTGAAGACTGGGAAAGTGATCCGTTCCTCCATCCTGTGAGAGTGCGTTTTTCCGGGGGTCACCATTTGTAGGGTTACGTGATGTTATGTTGTCTAGCACTCAGGATGGGATGGATGGAAACTCTAGGTGGTGGTTTTCTTATATATAATATATTATATACAAAACAGTCTGGTGCTGGAGATGCCGTGTGGTGAGAAGCTTGCTCAGAAGACACGTTGGGTGAGTAGCGTGCTGGAGCTTCGTTGGAGATGTTGGGTGTTGCTGGCCTCCAGGTTGAATGAGAGCTGGACAGCGAGGAGCTTGCTCGAAGGAGGTGCTAGGTGTTCAGGACCGTAGGGTAGAATGAATCTCAATTCAGTTCAAGTTAAGAAGCTCAATGGCGAGACTGAGAGCTTTTATACATGGCTGCCGGAAGTAAACCCGGATGCAAGCGTCGCAGGTGGCGACCCCCGCCCCTACCTCCCCCTCCCCCGTGAGAAACTCGCCGGTTGCTAGGATACTGTCGCAGAGGAATGCGGCTACGCTGTTGTAGGGGAGAGATCCACTACAAGCTTGTAGTGTGTAAAGTACTAGTAGTCTGAGATCCATTTTTTAGAAAGTACGAAAGCTCTCAAAGACTCATATTTCCTGCTAAAAATAACAACATACGAAAGACTACAATATTAAACAGTAATTGAGAGGGATAGAAGGAAACTATGATGAAAATAGTTATGGAAAGCTTAAAGAAAAAAATATATACTCAAAACGTCCAATTGTTTATCATTTTATTAGACAATATTATAAATACTGTGGATTACATTTTTGGACCCTTGTTCTCATACAGCATTATGGTGACACATGATACAATACAGTGACAACATGGCGAGACAATACAGTGATACAGTATGGTGACACAATACAGTGACACAGTATGGAGACACAATAGTGATACAGTATGGTGACACAATAGTGACACAGTATGGTGACACAATAGTGACACAGTATGGTGACAATAGTGATACAGTATGGTGACACAATAGTGATACAGTATGACACAATACAGTGACACAGTATGGTGACAATAGTGATACAGTATGGTGACACAATAGTGACACAGTATGACACAATACAGTGACACAGTATGGAGACACAATAGTGATACAGTATGGTGACACAATAGTGATACAGTATGACACAATACAGTGACACAGTATGGAGACACAATAGTGATACAGTATGGTGACACAATAGTGACACAGTATGACACAATACAGTGACACAGCATGGTGACAATAGTGATACAGTATTTTTTCACCTATTAAATACATAATAATAAAAAAATAATACTTCATTATCAAGAAGACCAAATGCATTTAAAATTAACACAATATTATAGCATTTTTATCCATGTTTCCATAGGCTTCAAAATCATACATAAATGCCAATAAATGCTAGATTAAACATGGTTCCAATATTCTGTCCAGTTTATATCCGTAAAAATTTTTCCCATAGGTGAAAGTAATCGGTGAGATGTACAATTAACACCTTACTAATTGATGAAGATTCGTAATGGGGTCTTGATAAGGTGTTATTAAGATAGGGTGAGGGGGAGGTGGGTGTGGTGTGAACTGAGACGGGGAGGTGAGGAGGGTGGGTGAGGGGTCTGGTAAAGGATGTGAGGAGGGGTAAGGAAGGGATGGGAGAGGAGATGATGGAGTGGAGGGTAGAGGAATAGTGGCAAGGGAGGGGATGGAGGGTAGGAGCAGTAGTGAGAGGAAGGGTAGGGAGCGGTGGAGGAGATATAAATCACCACACCACCACCACGTCAGGTTGCCTCACTTATCAAAGGCCGAGTGATGAAAAAGAATCAACTTTAGTCTTCAGTGTTTTTCTATGAGGGGGCTGGATCTGAGTTTAAAGAGGAGGGAAAGAGGAGGATGAGGACAAATGTGGAGAGGGGTGGGTGGGGCAAGGCGGTGGCAAAGAGGAGCGAGAGGGAGTTTTCACACTAAAATTCAGACCCTCAAGAACAACACTAACGACATTTCCTTATCAGTGGACAGGATTCTCAAAATTCCTATGTCAAATATTCTATCACCTTAACTAATTACTGTATAATAATAACAATAGACGTAAGAAGGCATCTAAGTAGTAGTGACTGACTGACTGCAAGCTGAAGCAGTAAACACAGCACCCATACCACAGCATCAGCACTGTCCCCGGAGAGACTCAAGTAACTAAATACGAATTTTTTCATAGCATTTAAGGAGACATTTTCGACATTTAAAATTTTTGTGAATCCAAACCCCGAACCCGAGAAGTCATAAATGATATTGCCAAGGGAGTAAATTTTAATATTTAGAATCCTTTAAACCCAAATCCGAATCTGAACTCGGATCCGAACCCGATCCATAAACGTTTTAATTAATAGCAAGACATATGTGCCAACACTTAATATTAAGCAACATGGCTTTGATAGTTAGAAGCCGTCAGCCTCAAAATCATGTAAATACCAGAAGTCATTATTTCATCAGTCTATACCCTGCTGTAAACAAGACAACCCACCTATCACTTTTGGCTATTTTAATTTTCTAATATGTCTCTCTAATGCACCTTGGTATAGTAGTCACAGTCTGGACGTGTGAATCTCTCTCTCTCTATCTCTTATTTTTTACACCTCACCTATTTTTGTGTGGAGTGAATCAAGGAAATGAAATGTCAAGAAAAGGAGGAAGGGAGGAGGAGGAGGAGGAGTGTGAGGAAGACAGGTGAAGGAAAGTCAGGAGGAGGGATGAAGAAGGAGAGTAGTACAAGACATGTAATAAAGTGAAGAAAAGGAGGAAGGGAAGGAGGAGACTGATACAAGACGAATTAAGAAAGGTCAGGAAAGGAGGAGGAGAAGGAGAGAGAAGCAAGACAAGTGAAGAAAAATTCAGGAAAGGAGGAAGGGAGGACAAGCAAGAGTGATACAAGACAAATGAAGAAAGTGAGGACAAAGGAGGAAGGAGGGACAAGGAGGAGAGTGAAGCAAACAAACGTAGATACATAGAAAAACATTCACAATTATACAAAAAAAAAGAATCATGACGGTTCAGCCTGGTACAGCCACTCTTCACACACCAACAACTATTTACAACAAACATCTTTAAAAGGAACTTGTGCTGGTAATCTTTTCAAAACTATAATCATTTCTATCCTATGACCCGTTATTGTTTTTTACAGTATAATATATATATATATATATATATATATATATATATATATATATATATATATATATATATATATATATATATATATATATATATATATATATATATATATATATATATATATATATATAATAAATAATAATAGTAATAATAATACAAATTAATATAAGCGTCTCTTTGACAATAATATTAGTGTTTTTTCAAAAACCTACGAAAAATATTGATGTGTTTGTGTATGTATGTATAGTCACATCTATATTATTCAATCACATCATATAATATAAAGTATAATATATAACAATTTCAACACAAAATGCAATATATACCTGTATCTTATAAAAGCACATGACCTTATTCTTGTTTTAAAAATAGAGTGTTTCACAGAACGTCTTAGGAACCAACTACGCTATCTAAAAAAACATTGAACTGATCGAATTATCACCATTACCCAGGAAGAATGTCACAGCAGAATACAACACTGAACTTGGTGAAACAGTAAACACTGAGTGGAGTTGATGCAAGGACCTTATCACCACGTAGACAGATGTAAACAAGTGTAAATATCTTCCCTGGGTGTGTCCTGACCATAGTGTATATGTTCTTTTTTATTCATCTTCTTTATCTTTTCTTTTGTTCTTTTCTATCTCTTTCTTTCTTTTCCTTTTATATTTCTTTTATCTTCTATCAGCCTGTTACCACATGTTATTTTCCTGTAACACTTATTGCAGATTAATAACACACACCTATAGTAACATACAAACATATTTATTATACATGAAAAAATCCTCCAAGTCTATGAACACTTCATCCACTGGTGTTGAAACTATTATATTTTGTACCTATTATAGTGTAGAATTCTCACAACAACATCTTGAAATACAAACGTAAAGAAAAATATATTTATATGACACATAACAATTATTAAAAATCAATGGTGTAGCTCCCAAAATGTCATGGTATGCGTTTGTGCTGTCCTGGTGACGTCATGGGTGAGTAGGGAGCGGAAACGAAGGACGAGACGGAGGGACTTTATTTTCATTTTTAAGCCTTTAGGAGTCAAATTACCATCACAATTACAGATGAGTTTTCCAAAAGTTTGTAAGTAAAATTGTCCTTGTGCACATTTGTCCAGTCTCCAGTTACGAGAAGACGACCCGCCACCAGGTCATCAGTTCGTGCCTAGCGATCACTAAGACAGTGGGATATAACGCTATTTAGAGGCTGATTGGTCGGTCACCAGGACAGCGGGCGTCTGTAGTGGTTTTCATTGGTCACCAGGATAGTGCAGGCGTCTATCGCGACTCTCCATTGGTCACCAGGACATTGCGAGCGTTCAGGTGGGTTTTTCATTGGTCACCAGGACAAAAGAAAAAGGACGTGAATACTGGCTGTTGATTGGGCACCAGGACACCGAGGATGTCACTATTGGCTGCTACTTGGTGACCAAGACAGCAAGAAACGTCACTATTACTGGCTGCTCAGTCACCAAGTCTCAAAAAGGAACGCGGTTGGATCCTGCCATTAGTCACCAGGAGCAAAGGTGAGTGGTCACATCGTCCAGGCCTGAGAGTGACATCACCAGGCCAAAGGTGACCAGGAGGATGGTGAGGGCCGGCGTGGTGAGGGGGGACCGCTGCTGTAGAACGGGCAATGGCACTGTAAGAAACATGTGACGCGTTAGTGGTGAGCTAGGTGGAGTGTGGCTCTATATATATTACTATTATTATCAATATACATATCACACAGGAAACTCGAATGCAAGTTTGTGTGTCCGTAGACTGGTGTTGGCTGTGTGTGTGTGTCCGTCAGGTGGATTGACTTACACGCACACTCATCTCCACACACGACCACGGCACTACCTCCAGCCAATAGCTCCTCAGCCTCCTTCACGGTAAGTATCTCTATATATATCATGTTGGGTAATATCTCTATATATATATATATACTGTATATATCATGTTGGGTAATATCTCTCTATATATATATATCATGTTGGGTAATATCTCCATATATATCATGTTGGGTAATATCTCTCTATATATATATCATGTTGGGTAATATCTCCATATATATCATGTTGGGTAATATCTCTCTATATATCATGTTGGGTAATATCTCTATATATATCATGTTGGGTAATATCTCTCTATATATATATCATGTTGGGTAATATCTCTATATATCATGTTGGGTAATTATATCCCCATAGGTATATAATTATTATGTTGACTAAATTTTCGACTTTAAACTATTTGAATATTATCTTTATGTCAAAAAAAAGATCGTTCATATGTACAGTATATATTTTTTCATTAACTTTACGAGAAGAGATTTAAATTACTGGTGAACCGGACACTTAATTAACCGGAAACATAAACTAATTGACCCAGACACTTAATTAACCGGAAACACAAACTAATTCACCCGGACATACACTCAACCGGACCATCCCCACCCCGTCATTGGTTCAGGGCCACGAACTGTAATGGCTGGTTGGGTTACAGTAGGTCTAACTGGCTTCCTATTGTACATTGTCTGTATACCTACACTGTCTATGTACATTGTCTGTATACCTACACTGTCTATGTACATTGTCTGTATACCTACACTGTCTATGTGTTGATATACCACACTGTCTGTATTGTCTGTATACCTACACTGTCTATGTCTGTATACACACTGTCTATGTGTATACCTGTCTACATTGTCTGTATACCTACACTATATGTATATAATATGCTGAATCATTGTAAACTTTAATGAAAAATTTTCCTGAGTAAATACATCCTTCTATTACCCTTCGTTATCTATTTATCTATCTATCTATCTGTCTATCTATCTATCTATCAATAACCCTCCCCCTCTCCCCCCCATCGTGGTATCAGCCTCCCCAGTGTCCTTCTGTTTCCTATCGGTGATTCTTTGGTTGTAGAATTGGTTAGGTTAGGTTAGGTTAGAGATTAGAATATAGAATAGGTTGTGCAAGGGAATTTGGAGTGGGGGGGCATCTTCCTCCCATCCACCTCCTTCACTCTCCCCCTCCATTAGCTGTGGCTGATGCGGTGAATGCACAGACGGCCACAATCATCCTCACATGTCTGGTCCGCCTCACCTGTTGCTAGTGACCTAAGGTGAGGAGGAGGAGGAGGAGGAGGAGGAGGAGGAGGAAGAGAGGAGGAGGAGGAGGAAGAAGAAGAAGGAAGAAGAAGAAGAGGAGGAGGAGGAGGAGGAGGAGGAAGAAGAAGAGGAAGAGGAGGAGGAGGAGGAGGAAGAAGAGGAGGGAGGAGGAGGAAGAGAAGGAAGAAGAAGAGGAGGAGGAGGAGGAGGAGGGAAGAAGGAGGAAGGAGGAAGAAGGAAGGAGGAGGAGGAAGAGAAGGAAGAAGAGGAGGAGGAGGAGGAAGGAGAAGGAAGATTCGGAGGAGGAAGAGGAGGGAAGAAGAGAAGGAGGAGGAAGAAGAGGAGGAGGAAGAATAAGAGGAGGAGGAGGAGGAGAGGAGGAGGAGGAGGAGGAGGAGGAGGAGGAGGAGGAGGAGGAGGAAGGAAGGAAGGAGGAGGAGGAGGAGAAGGAAGAGGAGGAGGAAGGAGGAGGAGGAGGAGAAGGAGGAAGGAGGAGGAGGAGGAGGAGGAAGAAGAAGAGGAGGAGGAGGAGGAGGAAGAGAAGAGGAGGAGGAGGAGAGGAGAAGGAAGAGGGAGGAGGGAGAGGAAGAGAGAGGAAGAGGAGGAAGAGAAGAGGAGAGAGGAGAAGGAGGAGGAGGAGGAGGAGGAGAGAGGAGGAGGAGGAGGAAGGAGAAGAAGGAGGAGGGAGGAGGAGGAGAAGAAGAGAGGAGGAGGAAGAAGAGGAGGAGGAAGAAGAAAGGAGGAGGAGGA
>NW_024725166.1:0-9891 GCF_018991925.1 Homarus americanus | reverse complement strand
TTGTGTTGGTAGTTGTGGTAGCCTTGTTGTGTTAGTAGTTGTGGTAGCCTTGTTATGTTAGTAGTTGTGGTAGCCTTGTTGTGTTAGTAGTTGTAGTAGCCTTGTTGTGTTAGTAGTTGTGGTAGCCTTGTTGTGTTAGTAGTTGTGGTAGCCTTGTTGTGTTAGTAGTTGTGGTAGCCTTGTTGTGTTAGTAGTTGTGGTAGCCTTGTTGTGTTAGGAGTTGTGGTAGCCTTGTTGTGTTAGGAGTTGTGGTAGCCTTGTTGTGTTAGTAGTTGTGGTAGCCTTGTTGTGTTGGTAGTTGTGGTAGCCTTGTTGTGTTAGTAGTTGTGGTAGCCTTGTTGTGTTGGTAGTTGTGGTAGCCTTGTTGTGTTAGAGGTAGAGTTAGTGAACTTGGCCTCATAATTAAGTTTTCATGTTACTCTTGGTAAAATAAGCAGTGATCCCTAACACCTGGTGGTAGTGAGTGACTTAACTATTCTGTTCATCAGAAAGACAACTTACTTACCAAGTCAAAGTTTATATTCTGATTATATTCCACACAACTCCAGTTTCTTCCTTACTTGAATCAACAATACAAATGTTACTTTAACAATATTGTTTTATCGGCCTGTTAGCCGCTTGGGCAGTCGGTCACGTCGCTGTTGGCAAGTTCTGACTGTCTGTTATACACTGTTGGCAAGTACTGGCTCTCTGTTACACACTGTTGGCAAATACTGGGCACAAAATGTATCTGTACCTGCCCTAGTGTTGGTCAAGTCTGGTCTTGAAAGATTTCACACAACACTCTCTGGCAGGTTGTTCCAACAGTTCACACAACACTCTCTGGCAGGTTGTTCCAACAGTTCACACACAATTTCCTCTGGTGGTGTATGCCCCAATGAATTCACACACAACACTCTCTGGCAGGTTGTTCCAACAGTTCACACAACACTCTCTGGCAGGTTGTTCCAACAGTTCACACAACACTCTCTGGCAGGTTGTTCCAACAGTTCACACAACACTCTCTGGCAGGTTGTTCCAACAGTTCACACAACACTCTCTGGCAGGTTGTTCCAACAGTTCACACAACACTCTCTGGCAGGTTGTTCCAACAGTTCACACAACACTCTCTGGCAGGTTGTTCCAACAGTTCACACAACACTCTCTGACAGGTTGTTCCAACAATTCACACAACACTCTCTGGCAGGTTGTTCCAAGAGTTCATACAACACTCTTTGGCAGATTGTTCCAACAGTTCACACAACACTCTCTGGCAGGTTGTTCCAACAGTTCACACAACACACTCTGGCAGGTTGTTCCAATAGTTCACACAACACTCTCTGGCAGGTTCCAACAGTTCACACAACACTCTCTGGCAGGTTGTTCCAACAGTTCACAATTCTCACTTTACAAAAGTTTATCCTTACGGTTTTCTGGACCTGCGGCTTCAACCTTAAGCTGTGACCCCTAGTGGGACGGGCATCTGCCAGCTGCTGGTGTAAACATATGACTGAGTAATGTCCTCTGAGGTGTTTATAAACTTGTGTTAACTTGTCCGTTTATAGTATAAGCTAGGCAGTTGGAGACGTTCTAATCTCTCTGGATAACTGAGGTGCCGTAGTGCAGGCACCAGTCTGGTGGCCCTCCTTTGGACATTTTCACTCAACTGACAGTCCTTAGCTCATCTCGGGGACCAGACGGGTGACAGTCAGTAGGTCACCAGCAGGTGTGAGGGTGTACTGTGAGGTACAAGAGTTGTGTAGTTATAATGAAGGTGTTTGTCAGTTGACCACCAGCAGGTGTGAGGGTGTACTGTGAGGTACAAGAGTTGTGTAGTTATAATGAAGGTGTTTGTCAGTTCACCAGCAGGTGTGAGGGTGTACTGTGAGGTACAAGAGTTGTGTAGTTATAATGAAGGTGTTTGTCAGTTCACCAGCAGGTGTGAGGGTGTACTGTGAGGTACAAGAGGGACAGTCATGGACGGTGTTCCTCGCTCGTCACCATCAAACTCCCAATGAGAACTTTACACGGTCTTGGCAAGACTACAAGAAAGGCTTCGGGGACCCTGAAGGAGAACACTGGCTGGGTAAGGTGTCTCATATATTATTGTAGTTTGTTGTGGTTCACTCCACCAATGGCTATAACATTACACAATGTAGGTTTATTTACTTACCATCAGCCAAGGTGGGTTATTGTGTTCACTTACAGGAAATGAGAACTTACACACGCTGACTGGTGGAGAGACACGTTACCGCCTGAGGGTGGAGGCCACCAACCTGCAGGGAGAACAACGATATGGAGAGTGGCGAGTGTTCCGTGTCGCTCCTGAGGACAACAGGTATACCAGCACGCTTATGTTACACACTCTCCTGCCACTTAACTGTCAACACTTTCTTTCTTTACACCAACTATGGTCCATGAACCCGAGCTGAAACAATGAGGTTGTCAGTAGGTATTTTACAGTAACTATGAAGGCTAAATCAAAGACTTAAACTTACATTTACTTCCCAAAATAGACCCAAATATAATTGTTTATTAAGAGAGTAATGAGGTGTTAAAGAAACACACACCTGAGGTAACCTGCCTTCACTCGTGGGCTGCAAGGTTCGTGGCAGCTCCTGGTTCACACTTATACTTGAACCCGCTACTAAACAATGACAGAAACATTCACAGTAATATATTATTACACTTTAATACAAAAACTAAAACAAATGTTGTACTACTCCTCATAATATCTTTCTTATATTAAGACTCAGTATAGACTCCACTCAGCCTCCCTGACAAAGAAGCCAGTCTTTAATATTCCATTATTTAGTGTGTCAACGTTACAGATTACGTTAGACCTTTTATCACCTCAAACATAAGCCTAAATAGGTCGCTCCTCTCTCCCCTGGCTCAGAGGACTCAACTCCTCATATCTTTGGACAAATATTACATACTTGGTCTCTTCACTAATGACCATTTAAGTCAGAAGCACATAATTAGTTTAACATTATTTACTATGTCAGGTTTTGGGTTCCAATAAAAAGGTTAATAATAGAGTCAGTAAATGTTGGCCTCCCTATTATATATCTCATCTTAACATTATTTTTATACACAAACTAAATAAAACATTTACCATAATAAACAAACTAAATATTGCTGCCTTTCTTGGTCTAACAATTTATAATAACAAATACTTATAATTGTCGGTTTTCTTTCATTATTTGATGACAGACTAAACTAAACTCCACAAAAGACACTGACCTAAAGAGAGGAACGACATACATTATTATCCCGTCAAATTTCGATCAAAACAAACTAATAAAATGAACACTTGTGACACTCAGAGCACCACATGATAACTTGGCTTTGTCCATATTATTAGTGATGTATAGATCACCACTAAGTTTAGTTTTGTACACAACTCCCTCAGGTACCGGCTGACTGTGGAGCAGTACAACAGCAGTAGTACACTGGGTGATGGACTGAACTACCACAATGGCGAGTCGTTCACCACGGTGGACAGGGACCACGACACATGGTCGGCAGGAAGTAAGTGTTAAGTGTTTATGTGAGCATCACTTATATGTTAAGTGTTTACTACATAAGTGTAATGATTTAGTGGCCACCAAGATCATCTTAAAACAAAAACAATAACAACAACAATAATAATAACAATAACAGGTAATATATACTGCATGTTAAAGCCCCGCCCCCTCCTCAACACTTACACCTGATTGGCTGTTGCAAATGTGTTCGATTTCGTCCTCAAGTAATGATGTATTTATAAATGAGTTTATTCATAATGACCGTTTCTGACGAGAAAGATATTTAGCTAAATTATTTAGATACATACATTAATTACTTCAAACATGAACACGTAGGAAGTTTATCAGAAATATTATACAAGAATTAACTGTTAAACTCTGGTACCAAATTAACGCTTTCGGAGGACGCATTTAATATATACTTACTAATACCACAATAAGATATAATAATTACTTATCAGTAATATATCAATGTGATTCTGTTCTTTTAAGATGGTAGTTTTTGCATAATATATTTTTATTGATACGAAATTTGTCTTAGTATAACTTATTGTGGTAAAAATAAGTATATATTAAATGCGTCCACAGAAATCGAAATTTTTTTGTTTAACAGTTAATTCTTGTATAATATTTCTGATAAACTTCCTACGTGTTTATGTTTGAAATAATTAATGTATGTATCTTTATATAATTTAGTTAAATATATTTATCTTTAAAATGGCCATTATGAATAAACTCATTCATAAATAAATCATTACTTGAAGACCAAACGGACAAATTTGAACCAGCCAATCAGGTGTAACTGTTGAGGAGGGGGCGGGGCTTCTCCTCTCAGCTGGGAAAGACGCCCCTTTTTTTATATGTTGTAAAATAATGTTTATTGCCGCCCATAATAGTGAGGGCAAGTAATGGTGAATAATAGTGTAATTATAGTGTAGTAATTCAGACGTCACCTTACATCACACAGACTGTGCAGTGCACCATGGTGGTGGTGGGTGGTGGTGGTGGAGGTGGGGGTGGAGGTGGGGGTGTGGCCTTGTTAACCCGACCGGCCCACTCCACCTCAGTGACCTGCACCAGGACCCCTGGAAGGTAATGTCCTGGGTCTTCTTCATCCCTGGTGATGGTTATTGGGTCAAACTATCATCAGTAAAGATGATGGTCAAGTCATAAGACTAGACCTTATACAGTGTATGACTGTTAACTGTAAGGTTCGCCCTAACATAAATAAATAAATCTTACACTTTATTAACCTTAACAAATTACTATATTGTTGACATAGGCTTAAATAATGGCATGGCATTAGTTTATTAACACAATAATATTTACCACTTACACAGGAACATTTATTAACTCATCAACATCAATTATTTTTATATAATATTTACAAAAAATATAATTTATTTAAATCAAATTATTGAAGTAAAAGTTGTGGTGCCATAAGAGACAGGTGTGTTACACACCCCGACAGGTGTGTTACACACCCCGACAGATGTGTTACACACCCCGACAGGTGTGTTACACACCCCGACAGATGTGTTACACACCCCGACAGGTGTGTTACACACCCCGACAGGTGTGGTACACACCCCGACAGGTGTGTTACACACCCCGACAGGTGTGTTACACACTGAAGAAGCCTTGGTGGTATGGCAGCCAACAATAAAATATTAAACATTACCGATCAACGGTAAATAACATTTGGTTAAATTGTTAAAGTCTATGAAACTTTATTGAACTAATAATAATTTTAGAGTAACAAACGACTTTAATATTATTATAAAAATAAAGTATTTTGTAAACAAGGAAGAGAAGAGAAGCCCCGCCCCCTCCTCAACACTTACACCTGATTGGATGTTACAAATTTGTTCGATTTCGTCCTCAAGTAATGATGTATTTCTAAATGAGTTTATTCATAATGACCGTTTTTGACGAGAAAGATATTGAGCTATATTATATAAATATACATACATAATTATTTCAAACATGAACACGTAGGAAGTTTATCAGAAATATTATACATGAATTAACTATTAAACTCTGGTAGCAAATTGACGCTTTCGGAGGACGTATTTAATATATACCTATTGTTACCATCATAAGACATACTAATTACGTATCAGTAATATTTCAATGTGACTGATCTTTTAAAATGTTATTTTTTGCATAATTTAATATTACTGACAAGTAATTAGTCTTATTATGTCTTATTGTGGATAAAAATAAGTATATATTAAATTTGTCTTCCGAAAGCGTCAATTTGTTACCAGAGTTTAACAGTATAATATTTCTGATAAACTTCCTACGTGTTCATATTTGAAATAATTATGTGTGTATCTCTATATAATTTAGTTAAATATCTTTCTCGTCAAAAACGGTCATTATGAATAAACTCATTTATACAACATCTCGGATCACCTGAAGAATTGTCACCCCAGAGTCCGGCAGGGTGACAATTCTTCAGGTGGGATAGCCTGGGGCGACGATTCTTCAGGTGGCAACACCTGGGGTGACAATTCTTCAGGTGGGGTCTAGACCCTCCACGGTTGTTAATCTTCAGGTTAGTGGAGTCAGGACCCTCCAGTCAGGTAGGAGGACTATATAATAGTAAGTGGGCTCCAAATTTTTAGTCGTAATCATCAGTCGACCATGGCAGGCAATACCTTCCAAACTGTCGTCCTACCACTGTTGTGTGATGATTCCTCTAAAGTTATTCGGTGGCTTCAACAAAACAGACTTTTGTGGATGTGAATACTGGTGTGCACACACAAACGATTGACTCATATTGGAACAAGAACAAGAGTTACATCAAGACCATGCGTGGCTGCAAACGAAGCTTTTTAAATTATTACCTTCAAGAATTCATGTGGCATGGTCGTTTTTCTGATAATCCTCTGGAAATTTCATGTCAACACATTGCTGTTCAGTATCACAATAAAGATGCATAACACAAAGGAATGTATTTATATTATCCTAATTATACAAATTATATTCACTGTGGGCTGGGGTGACAATTCTTCAGGTGGACATTCTGGGGTGACAATTCTTCAGGTGGACATTCTGAGAACGTATCTAACTGACTCACTTAAGCTACCACACAAAGATGGATTCTCAAAGGCTCCTACGTTAAGATTTCCTCCTAACTGGTGATGTGAGAACGTATCTAACTGACTCAATTAAACTACCACACAAAGATGGATTCTTAAAGGTTCCTACGTAAAGTTTTCCTCCTAACTGGTGATGTGGGAACGTATCTAACTGACTCACTTAAGCTACCACACAGAGATGAATTCTCAAAGGTTCCTACATTAAATTATCCTCCTAACTGGTGATGTGAGAACGTGTCTAACTGACTCACTTAAGCTACCACACAAAGATGGATTCTTAAAGGTTCCTACGTTAAGATTTCCTCCTAACTGGTGATGTGAGAACGTATCTAACTGACTCAATTAAACTACCACACAAAGATGGATTCTTAAAGGTTCCTACGTAAAGTTTTCCTCCTAACTGGTGATGTGGGAACGTATCTAACTGACTCACTTAAGCTACCACACAGAGATGAATTCTCAAAGGTTCCTACATTAAATTATCCTCCTAACTGGTGATGTGAGAACGTGTCTAACTGACTCACTTAAGCTACCACACAAAGATGGATTCTCAAAGGTTCCTACGTTAAGTTTTCCTCCTAACTGGTGATAAGAGAACGTATCTAACTGACTCACTTAAGCTACCACACAAAGATGGATTCTCAAAGGTTCCTACGTTAAGTTTTCCTCCTAACTGGTGATGTGAGAACATATCTAACTGACTCACTTAAACTACCATACATTCATTAGAGAGGCGTAGAGTTAGGGGAGATATGATAGAGGTGTACAAGTGGGTAAGTGGGATTAACAAGGGTAAAATGGAAGATGCTCTGAAGCTCAGTAATAACGAAATAACTAGAACAAATGGCTTTAAATTAGATAAATTCCGATTCAGAAAGGATATAGGCAAGCACTGGTTTGGTAATAGAGTTGTGGATATGTGGAATAGGCTACCGAGTGCTATAGTAGGATCGGGGACGCTAGGGAGCTTCAAGACGAAGTTGGATAGGCACATGGAAGTGCTGGGATGGGTGTGAAAGGGATCTGCCCTGTATGGGCCAGTCGGCCTCCTGCAGTATCCCACTTTCTTATGTTCTTTTGTGATCCAACATCTCAGCTGTGAAGGACGAACTATATAACAGTTGTTACCGCCGGCTGGCGTATCATATTATCCTGTCCTATTTTACGGCACACATTTTCTGCGTCTTATAAGCATGGGACTGGGATATAGTTCTTTACTTTTGTTACCCGTCTTGAAGACTTTTACCTCCGTATATAATGAGAGAAGGACGTGCCCCTAAGTGCTCGTGTTAGTGACCAGAGGAAATGGCCGCCGTGGATCGTTGTGTTGTGGGAGAAGAGGAGCCGAGTGTGAGGAACCTGGTTACTTTGTTAAGTCAGCTGGAGCAGTTGAGGAGAGAGATGGACGTGTTAAAGGGGGAGAACGAAGCCCTCAGGACTGAACTCCTTCAGGAACAGGCGTGAAGAGTGGTTCCTTCCTAGGGGACTAAGGTCAGACTCAGGAAAGCTGACCCGGGTGTGGAGTGCAGTAGCCCCTACCAGGTGTTGGAGGAAGCTGGCGAGGAGGAGAGGAGGCAGGACGGTGTGGTGCCAGGAGAGAAAAGGGCAGTTGTTCAGACCCTGCCCAGTGGTAAGGTCGTGGTAGTTGGGGACAGCCAGGTGAGGTTCTTAGAGAGGACTTTTTGTGCAAGAGATAGGAAACGTAGGACTAGGGTGTGTTTTCCTGGGGCTGGGATAGGGCGTGTAGCTGAGAGGATAGATAGGGTTTTGTCATGGGAGGGTACCAAGCCAGTAGTGTGTCTTAGTGTGGGAGGTAACGACATAGGAAAAGTTAGGAGTGAGGAACTTTTCAAAAGGTATAGGGAGGCGCTGGGGAAGATTAGAGATAGGGGAGGGATCCCGATAGTATGTGGTGTTTTGCCTAGAAGAGGAGTTGGTCGTGAATGGCTGCCCAGGGCAATTGCTATAAATTGCCGACTGGAAAAACATTGTGCAAGCAATGGTTGGGCACTCATAGATAACTGGCACCCATTCTTTCAACGACTACCTGTACAGTAGTGACGGAGTACACTTGTCTCGTGCGGGGGTAAAGACGTTGTCTGCATCCCTGGAGCGTGAAATTGTCACTCCAAAGGGGGGGTTTCGCCAGTAGAGAGAGGTCGGGGTAAGTGAGAGTCAAAAAACAAGCAGGTCCTGGGGAGTAAAAGTGGTTACTGAGGACAAGGGGTAAAACAGGACCAGGGAAGGGTAGGTTTAAATGTATACTATAGCAGGTTAACTGAGCGAGGGTGGCGCCCGCGCCCGGACGTAGTGAGCGCATCTGGAACTAGGCCTATACGATATTAAATGTAATTTACCTAATTAATGGACGCAAATCATGAAGTTAAGGGACTGTTATTATATTTTAAAATTATTATAGACGTTTCTCAGTCTAAATATGTTACTTGTTTCCTAACGAAGCTATTAGTTATGCGGGAAAATATGTCACTAGGCCATGCGAACGCCTTGGGGAGACGCGTTGGCCAGGTCTCAGTGCTTTAAGCACATTCAACAGAATAATATCAGTCACTGAGAAAAAGTATCAAAAATATTAAGAAATATTAACTACACACATGGGTCAATCATAGCCTGCCAAGGAGGCCGGCATTTACAAGAAACCCGAGAAAATCACTCATGACCCATCAGGCAGGCGGGTGCTCCGCTGTTTTTGTCAGTATACTAAACACACCTTACCACCATTTACTGTAACATGCATCACACATAGGTTCAGAGCACACCCATACTGGTGAGATAAAATGTCTCTAAGTACCCACTAGACTCCTGGTCTCAGTGTGACCGTTCATTCACTCAGACTGCCTCAGTTTACACTCAGTACATCCATGAACCGGAAGAGAGCGACTGTCAGCCAGTGAACCCTGTCCAGTTGAGGGGGTTCTATTTTCCCGTTAGTAAGAGGTTTTCACTAAATTGACTGAAGATATGTGGTGTTGTGAACCAAGGTGGGGGATTTGATGACCCAGAGCAATCATCAACCAAGGACGGATGATAGTCCCACGTAGTTTAGCTGTCAGGGGCACTCGTTCATCTTGGGAAGTCCCAGCTAAAACCTCCCTAAGCAGTGACAAAGGCGCTCCCATCGCTCCAACACCGCTCACACCACTTCAATCACGTCAATCGAGTGGGTTCTTCAGAAGCCCTGCAATAAACTCTCAGTGGTGGTGGTGGTGGTTAGTGGTGGTGGTGGTGGTGGTTAGTGGTGGTGGTGGTTAGTGGTG
>NW_024725165.1:0-28659 GCF_018991925.1 Homarus americanus | reverse complement strand
GTGGTATCATTGGTGTATCTGGGAGTGTCAGAGGTGTTTGGAAGGTGTCAGAGGTGTGCCCTGGGAGTGTCAGGGTGTGCCTGGGAGAGTCAGAGGTGTGCCTGGAAGTGTCAGAGGTGTGCCAGGTAGTGTCAGTGGTGTACCTAGTGTCATTGGTGTGCCTGGGAGTGCCTAGGTGTGCCTGGGAGTGTCAGAGGTGTGCCAGGGAGTGTCAGTGGTGCCTGGGGTGTCATTGGTGTGCCTGGGAGTGTAGGGGTGTGCCTGGAGTGTCAGGGGTGTGCCTGGAGTGTCAGGGGTGTGCCTGGAGTGTCAGGGAGGTGTGCCTGGGGTGCCTGGGGTGTGCCTGGGATTGTCAGAGGTGTGCCTGGAGTGTGAGGGGTGTAACTGGGAGGTGTCAGGGGTGTGCCTGGAGTGTCATAGGTGTATCTGGCAGTGTCAGCGGTGTAACTGGGAGTTTCAGAGGTGTGCCTGGGGAGTGTCTGAGGGTGCACTTGGGGTCACAGGTGCCTGGGAGTTATCAGAGGTGTGACTGGGGTGTCTAGGCACCTGGGAGTGTGAGGTGTGCTTGAGGGTGTGATTGGTGTGCATGGGGTGTTGGGAGGTGTATCTGGAAGTGTCAGGGTGTGCCGGAGTATCAGAGGTGTGCCTGGGGTGTCAGGTGTGTACCTGGGAGTGTCAGGGGTGTGACTGGGAGTGTCGGAGGTGTGGGAGTGTCAGAGGTGTGCCTGGGAGTGTCAGAGGTGTGCCGGGGTGTGTCAGTGGTACCTGGGAGTGTCAGAGGTGTGCCTGGGAGTGTCTGAGGTGTGCCTGGGGGTGTCAGGGGGAACCAGGGAGTGTAAGAGGTGTGCCTGGGGAGTGTCAGAGGTGTGCCTGGGAGTGTCAGAGGTGTTCCTGAGAGTGTCAGAGTGTGCCTGGGAGTGTCAGAGGTGTATCTGGAAGTGTCAGGGGTGTGCCTGGGAGTGTCAGAGGTGTGCCTGGGTGTGAGAAATGTGCCTGGGAGTGTCAGACGTGTGCCTGGGGTGTCGGAGGTGTGCCTGGGAGTGTCAGAGGTGTGCCTGGGGTGTCAGAGGTGCACTTGGGAGTGTCACAGGTGCACCTGGGAGTGTCTGGGGTGTTGCTGGGGAGTGTCTGGGCTTTACCTGGGGTGTCTGGGGATTGCCTGGCAGTGTCTGGGGTGTGCCTGGCAGTGTCAGCGGTGTGCCTGGGGTGTCAGCGTGTACTGGGGAGTATCATTGGTGTGCCTGGAAGTGTCAGGGGTGTGCCTGGAAGTGTCAGAGGTGTGCCTGAGTGTGTCATTGGTGTGAAGTGGGGAGTCCAGAGGTGTAACAGGGAATGTCAGAGGTGTGCCTGGGAGTGTCATTGGTGTGCCTGGGAGTGTCAGGGTGTGCCTGGAAGTGTCAGGGGTGTGCCTGGAAGTGTCAGAGGTGTGCCTGGGGTGTCAGAGGTGTGCCTGGGGTGTCAGCGGTGTTCCTTGTACCTGGGTGTATGAGAAATGCACCTGGGACCTGTCAGACGTGCAAATCTGGGAGTGTCGGAGGTACCTGGGAGGCTGTGAGGTGTGCCTGGGAGGTCAGGGAGGTGCACTCTGGGAGGCTCACAGGTGCACCTGGGAGTGTCTGGAGGTGTTACTGGGGAGTGTCTGAGCTAATTGGGAGTGTCTGGAGGAGGCCTGGCAGTGTCTGAGTGTGTACCTGGCAGTGTCAGCGGTGTACCTGGGAGTGTCAGCGATGTACCTGGGGAGCATCATTGGTGTACCTGGAAGTGTCAGGGGTGTACCTGGAAGTGTCAGAGGTGTACCTGAGTGTACACACAGGGGTGGGAGGTCAGAGGTGTAACAGGGAATGTCAGAGGTGCACTGGGAGGCCACTGGTGTACCTTGGGAGGCCAAGGGCGGCACCTGAAGGCCAGGGGTGTAATCTGAAGCAAGTCAGAGGTGCACCTGGGAGTGTCAGAGGTGCACCTGGGAGGCCAAGCGGGTGTTCCTTAGAGTGTCAGGAGGGGTGCACCTGGAGGTCAGAGGTGTACCTGGGAGGTCAGAGGTGCACCTTGAAGGTCAGGAGGTGTACCTGGGAGTGTCACAGGCACCTGTGAGTGTCAGGAGGTGTACCAGGGAGTGCTCAGTGGTGCACCCGGGAGGTCATTGGTGCACTGGGAGGTCAGAGGTGTACCTGGAAGTGTCAGGGGTGTACCTGGAAGTGTCAGTGGTGTATCTGGAAGTGCTCAGAGGTGTACCTGGGAGTGCCTGAGGTGCACCTGGGAGGTGAGAGGTGTACCTGTGGAGTGTCTGAGGTGTACCTGGGAGGCTCAGAGGTGTATCTCTTGCAGTGTCAGCTGTGTGTCTGGGAGGCTGAAGGTGTAACTGGGGTGTCAGGAGGTATACCCAAGGCATCAGAGGTGTGCAATCTGGGAGGTCAGAGGTGCAATCTGGGGAGGTCAGAGGTGCGCCTGGGAGGCCAGGAGGTGGACCCCAGTGTCAGTGGTGTACCTGGGAGGCTCAGAGCTGTAATTCTGGGAGTGTGGGATTGGTGTACCTGGGAGTGCTCGAGGTGTATCTGTATGTCAGAGGTGTACCTGAAGTGTCAGGGGTGTACCTTGGAAGTGCTCGGGAAGGGTGTGCCTGGAAGTTTCAGAGGTGTACCTGGGAGGCCTGGAGGTACCTGGGATTGTCAGAGGTGTACCTGGGAGTGCTCAGGTGTAACTGGGAGGCCAGGTGTACCTGAGTGTCACAGGTGTATATGGTAGTGTCAGTGGTGTACCTGGTGTGTCAGGAGCTGAATCCTAAGTGTGATTGGTACCTGGGAGGTCAGGAGGTGTATCCTATGTCAGAAGTGCAATCTGGAGCATCAGAGGCACCTTGGGAGGTCAGGCACCGGGAGGCTCAGGGATGTTCCTGAGATGTCAGAGGTGTACCTGAGTGTCAGGAGGTAAATTTGGAGTGTCAGAGGTGTACCTGGAAATGTCAGAGGTGTACCTGGAGGCCATTGGTGTACCTGGGAGGCCAGGAGGTGTACCAGGGAGGGGTCAGGTGGTGTACCTGGGAGTGCCATTGGTGTACCTGGGAGAGTCAGAGGTACCTGGAAGTGTCAGGGGTGTACTTGAAGTGTCAGGGTGTACTCTGGAAGGTACCTGGGAATGCCTGAGGTGTACCTGCAGAGTGTCTGAGGTGTACCTAGTAGCTCTGAGCTGTACCTGGGAGTGTCTGAGGTGTACCTGGTAGTGTCTGAGGTGTAACTGGAAGCGTCTGATGCGTAAATCAAGTGTCCTGAGGTGTACCTGCGTCAGAGGTACCTGGGAGTGGGCTCAGGAGGTGTTCCTGGGTGCGGGGCTCTGGAGGAGCACCTGGGAGCCGCCGCCGAGTACCTGGGAGCCAGAGGTGCACCTGGGAGGCCAGAGGTGCACCTGGGAGTGTCTGGAGGTGTTCCTGGGAGGTCTGCTAGGTGTACCTGGAAGTGTCTGAGGTGTACATGGAATCGTCAGGAGGTGTATCTTGCAGTCATGGTGCACTTCGGGAGGTCAGCGTGGTGTGTAATCTCGGGGAGGTCAGAGGTACACCTGGGCGCATCAGAGGTGCACCTGGGAGTGTCAGAGGTGTACCTGGGAGTGTCAGAGGTACCTGGGAGGCTCAGAGGTACCTGGTAGTGTCAGTGGTGTCCTGGGAGTGCTGTCAGAGTTTGTACTTGGGAGTGTGGATTGGTGCACCTGGGAGTGCCAGGAGTGCATCTGGAAGTGTCAGAGGTGTACCTGGGAATATCAGGAGTGTGTACCTGGGAGTGTAAGGGGTGTACTGTGGAGTGCTCACAGGTGTAACTGGGAGCAATGGAGGCGTAACTGGGCGCATCAGAGGTGTACCTGGGAGGCCAGGAGGTACCTGGGAGGCCAGGAGGTGCACCTGGGAGGCCAGAGGTGTACCTGACAGTGTCAGTGGTGTACCTGGGAGGCCATTAGAGTTGTACTTGGGAGGGATTGGTGCACCTGGGAGTGTCAGAGGTGTATCTGAAGTGCTCAGAGGTGCACCTGGGAATACTAGGAGGTGTACCTGGAGGTCAGGGGTGTACCTGAGACTAGGGTGTAATTGGGAGTGTCGGAGGTGTAACTGGGAGGCCAAGTGTACCTGGGAGGTCAGAGGTGCACCTGGGAGTGTCAGAGTAGTTCTGGGAGTGTCAGGGGTGCACCTGGGAGCGTCTGAGGTGTACCTGGGAGGTCAGGAGGGGTGAACCAGGGAGGTCAGAGGTGTACCTGGGAGTATCAGAGGTGTACCAGGGAGGTCAGAGGTGAACAGGGGAGGTCAGGAGGTGAACCAGGAGTCTGAGGTATGCCCGAGCATCGGAGGCACCTGGGAGTAATGGAGGTGCACCTGGGAGGTCAGGAGGTGCATCTGGTAGTGTCATTGGTGTATCTGGGGAGTGTCAGAGGTGTATTAGAAGGTCAGAGGTGTACCTGGGAGCATCAGAGGTGTCTGGGAGTGTCAAGGTGTACCAGGGAGGTCAGAGGAGCACCTGGGAGCATCGGAGGCATACCTGGGAGCATCGGAGGTGTACCTGGGAGGCCAGAGGTGCACCTGGGAGGCCAAATGTGTACCAGGAGGCCAGAGGTGAACCAGGAATCGGGAGTGGAAATACCTGGGAGTGCCACAGAGGTGTACCTGGGAGGTGCAAGTGAGGTGTACCTGGGAGTGCCTGTGAGGTGTACCTGGGAGTGTCAGAGGGGTGTACCTGGGAGGCTCAGGGAGGTAACGGAGAGTGTCAGGAGGGGTGTACCTGGGGAGTGCTTTCAGAGGTGTACCTGGGAGAGTCAGAGGGTGTACCTGGAAGTGTCAGGAGGTGTACCTGGGAGTGCCTGAGGTGTACTCTGGGATTGTCAGAGGTGTACCTGGGAGGCCAGGGGTGTAACTGGGAGTGTCAGGGGTGTAACTGGAGTATCATAGGTGTATCTGGTGTCACGTGTAACTGGGAGTTTCAGAGGTGTGCTTGGGAGGTGCACTTGGGAGTGTCACAGGTGCACCTGGGAGCAGGAGGTGTAACTGGGAGTGTCTGAGCTGTACCTGGAGGTCAAAAGCTGTACTTGGGAGTGTGGGATTGGTGTACATGGGGAGGTCAGAGGTGTATCAGGAAGTGTCAGAGGTGTGCCCTGGGAGTAGAGGGGGTGTGCCTGGGAGTGTCAGGGTGTACCTGGGAGTGTCAGTGTAATTGGGAGAGGCCGGAGGTGTAACTGGGAGTGTCAGAGGTGTACCTGAAGTGTCAGGAGGTGTACCTGGTGTAACAGAGTAGTACCTGGGAGGCCGAGTGTGTCTGGGAGGCTGCACCTGGGAGGTCATTGGTACCTGGGAGTGTCAGAGGTGTACCTGGAAGGTTAGGGTGTACCTGAAGTGTCAGGGTGCACCCCGAAGGTCAGAGGTGTGCACCTGGGAATGCCTGAGGTGCACGGGAGTGTCTGAGGTGTACCTGGTATTGTCTGAGCTGTACTCTAGGAGTGTCTGAGGTGTGCACTCTGGTAGTGTCTGAGGTGTACCTGGCAGGTCTGAGGTGGCACTGGAGGTCAGAGGTGTACCTGGGAGTGTCAGAGGTGTTCCTGGGAGTGTCGGAGTACCTGGGAGCCGTCAAGGCTGAGTCCTGGGAGGTCAGAGGTACCTGGGAGTGCCTGTGAGGGAGGCACCTGGGAGGTCTGAGGTGTTCCTGGGAGTGTCTGTGTGTACCTGGAAGTGTCTGAGGTGTACATGGAATGTCGAGGTGTATCTTTGCAGTGTCAGCTGCACCTGGGAGTGTCAGCGGTGCACCTGGGAGGTCAGAGGCATGCCCATGCATCAGAGGTGTACCTGGGAGTGTCAGGAAGCAAAAATCTGGGAGTGCTCAGAGGTGCACCTGGGAGTGTCAGAGGTGCACCTGGCAGGCCAGCAGTGTACCTGGGAGTGTCAGAGCTGTACTTGGGAGTGTGATTGGTGTACCAGGAGGTCAGGAGGTATCTGAAGTGTCAGAGGTGTACTCTGGGAATACTGAGGTGTGCCTGGTAGGACCATTGGTGTTCCTGGTAGTGCCAGAGGTGTATTTGTGCTGCTCTGAGGTGTAATCTGAGTGCTGGGGAGGTGTACCTGGGAGGCTGAGGCACCTGGGAGTGCTCAGATTAGGGCACCTGGGAGTGTCAGGAGGTGTGCCTGGGAGTGTCTGAGGTACCTGGGAGGCCAGGGGAAAACCAGGAGTTTCAGAGGTGTACCTAGGAGTTTGTGAGGTGTACCAGGGAGGCCAGGAGGTGAACCAGGGAGGCTCAGAGGTGAACCAGGGAGTGTCTAAGGTGTACCCGAGTATCGGAGGTAAAATCTGGGAGACGTGGAGGTGCACCTGGGAAGGTCAGAGGTGCACTTGGTAATACCATTGGTGTACCTGGGAGGTCAGGAGGTGTATTAGGGAAGTAACAGAGGTGCACTGGGAGTATCAGGAGGTGTACCTGGGAGGGGTCAGTTGTGTACCAGGGAGGTCAGGAGGAGTACCTGGGAGCATCGGAGGGGTGTACCTGGGAGGTCAGGAGGTGTACCTGGGAGGTCAGTTGCACCAGGAGTGTCAGAGGTGAACCAGGGAGTCAGTGGAATGGCCTGGGAGGCCAGAGGTGCACCTGGGAGGCCAGAGGTGTGTACCTGGGAGGTCAGAGGTGTACCTGGGAGGTCAGAGGTGTACCTGGGAGTGTCAGAGGTGTTCCTGAGTGTCAGGAGGTGCACCTGGGGAGTGTCAGAGGCACCTGGGAGTGTCTGAGCCTGGTAACCTGGGAGCAGTCCTTGAAGCTGCACCTGGCAGTGTCTGAGGTGTGTACCTGGCAGTGTCAGCGGTGTCTGGAGGCCAGGTGTACCTGGGAGTGTCAGCGGTGTACTTGGGAGTGTCAGAGTGTGTACCTGGGAGTGCTGTCAGAGGTGTTCCTGGGAGTGTCGGAGGAGTACCTGGCAGCCTGCATGACTACCTGGGGAGGGGCTCAGAGGTGTACACATGGTAGGCCAGTGGTGTACCTGGGAGGCCAGAGTTGTACTTGGGAGTGTGATTAGTGTACATGGGAGTGTCAGAGGTGTATCTGGAAGTGTCAGAGGTGTACCTGGGAGATCAGGAGGTGTACCTGGGAGTGTCTGAGGTGTTCCTGGGGAGTGTCTGGAGGTGCACCTGAAGTGTCTGAGGTGCTGAACGCCTTATGCATCTTGTAGCTCCAGGCACCCCGGAGGCCTGGGGCGGTGTACCTGGGAGGCCAGAGTGCATGGTCTGCTGCATCGAGGTGTGTGTGTCTGGGAGTGTCGAGGTGTGTACCTGGGAGTGTCAGAGGTGTGGCCTGGGAGTGTCAGAGGTGTACCTTGGTAGTGTCAGTGGTGTACTGGGAGGGGTCAGGAGGCAATTTGGGAGGATTGTGTACCTGGGAGTGTCAGAGGTGTATCTGAAGTGTCAGAGGTGTACCTGGGAATACTGAGGTGTACCTGGGAGTGTCAGGGTGTACCTGGGAGTAATAGGGGTGTAATTGGGAGTGCTGGAGGTGTGTAACTGGGAGGCTCAGAGGTGTACCTGGGAGGCCAGAGGCGTACCTGGGAGTGTCAGGAGTAGTACCTGGGAGGCCAGGGGTGTACTCCTGGGAGTGTCTGAGGTACCTGAGGTCAGGGAGAACTAGGAGGTCAGAGGTGCACCCTCGGCATCAGAGGTGTGGTACCAGGAGTGTCAGAGGTGAACCAGGGATTGTCAGAGGTGAAATCCAGGGAGTGTCTGAGGCATACCTGGGAGTATCGGAGGTGTACCTGGGAGCATCGGAGGTGTACCTGGGAGGTCAGAGGTGCACCTGGTAGTAATCATTGGTGTATCTGGGGAGTGTCAGAGGTGTTCCTGAGTGCTCAGAGGTGCACCTGGCGTCAGAGGTGTACCTGGGAGAGTCAGAGGTGCACCTGGAAGCGGCCGAGTGTACCAGGCAGTGTCAGTGGTGTACCAGGGAGGCTCAGTGGTGCACCTGGGAGGTCATTGCGTACCTGGGAGTGCCCAGGCACCCTTGGAAGTGTCAGGGTGTAACCTGAAGTGCTCAGGGTGCACCTGAAGTGCTCGAGGTGCACCTGGGAGGCCCTGAGGTGTACCTGATTGTCAGGAGGTGTACCCAAGTGTCGGGGGTAACTGGGAGGTCAGGGTGTCACCTGCGTCATAGGTGTATCTGGCAGTGTCAATGTAACTGGGAGTTTCCAGAGGTGTGCTCTTGGGAGTGTCTGAGGTGTAATTTTGGGAGTGCTCTCACAGGTGCACCTGGGAGTTATAGAGGTGTAACTGGGAGTGTCTGAGCCACCTGGGAGGTCAGAGTTGTACTTGGGAGTGTGGATTGGTGTACATGGGAGTGTCAGAGGTGCATCTGGAAGGTCAGAGGTGTACCTGGGAGTATCAGAGGTGTACCTGGGAGTGTCAGGTGTGTACCTGGGAGGCTCAGGGTGTAACTGGGAGGCCGGAGGTGTAACTGGGAGTGCTGAGGTGTACCTGGGAGGCCAGGAGGCACTGGGCAGGCTGAGTAGTACCTGGGAGTGTCAGGAGGTGTACCTGGAGTGTCTGAGGTGTACCTGGGAGTGTCAGGGGAGAACCAGGAGTGTAAGAGAGGCAATCTGGGAGGTCAGAGGTGTACCT
Organism: Homarus americanus; assembly: GCF_018991925.1. NCBI lineage: Eukaryota > Metazoa > Arthropoda > Malacostraca > Decapoda > Nephropidae > Homarus > Homarus americanus. Next base: position 20,047 of record NW_024725165.1, on the reverse strand, counting down.
GGGAGGCCAGGAGGTGTTCCTGAGAGTGTCAGGAGGTGTACCTGGGAGTGTCAGAGGTGTATCTGGTGCTGCCAGAGGTGTACCTGGGAGTATGTGAGGCACCTGGGGAGGTCAGAGGTACCTGGTGTATGAGAAATGTACCTGGGACTGTCAGACGTACCTGGGAGTGTCGAGTTGTACCTGGGAGTGCTGGGAGGTGTGCCTGGGAGGCCAGAGGTGCAGCACTTGGGAGGCTCATGGTGTGCACCTGGGAGGCTCCTGAGGTGTTTACTGGGAGTGTCTGGAGCTTTTACCTGGGAGTGTCTGAGGAGTGTCTGGCAGTGTCTGAGGTGTACCTGGCAGTGTCATGTGTGTAATCTGGGAGGTCAGCGATGCAATCTTGGGAGCATCATTGGTGCACCGGAAGTGTCAGGGTGTAATCTGGAAGTGTCAGAGGTGTAACCTGATGCGTCATTGGTGTAAGTGGGGAGGTGCAATTGCGGAATGTCAGAGGTGCACCTGGGGAGGCCATTGGTGTACCTGGGAGTGCTCAAGGGTGTACCTGGAAGCTGCTCAGGGTGTACCTGGAAGTGTCAGGAGGTGTACCTGGGAGTTGTGAGGTGTACCTGGGAGGTCAGCGGTGTTCTTAGAGGGGTCAGGGAGGCACCTGGAGGCCAGAGGTGTGTCTGAGTGTCAGAGGTGTACCTTGAAGTGTCAGAGGTGTACCTGGGAGGCTCACAGCCCAGGAGTGTCAAAGAGGTGCACCCAGGAGGCCAGTGGTGTACCTTGGGAGTGTCATTGGTGCACCCAGAGTGTCAGAGGTGCACCTGAAGTGTCAGGTGTACCTGAAGTGTCAGTGGTGGTAATCTGGAAGGCCCAGAGGGTAAAACCGGGAGTGCCTGAGGTGTACCTGGGAGTGTGAGGTGTACCTGTGAGTGTCTGAGGTGCAACCTGGGAGGTCAGGAGTGTATCTTGCAGTGTCAGCGGTGTACCTGGGAGGTCAGCGGTGTACCCGGGGTGTCAGGGAGGTGCATACCTATGCATCACAGGTGTACCTGGGAGGTCAGGAGGTGTACCTGGGAGGCCAGAGGTGTGCCTGGGAGTGTCAGAGGTGTGACCTTGCAGTGTCAGTGGTGTACCTGGGAGTGTCAGAGCTGTACTCCTGAGTGTGATTGGTGTACCTGGGAGTGTCAGAGGTATCTGAAGTGTCAGAGGCACCTGGAAGTGTCAGGGGTGCACCTGGAAGTGTCAAGGGTGTACCTGGAGTTTCAGAGGTGTACCTGGGAGTGCCTGAGGTGCACCTGGATTGTCAGAGGTGTAAATCTGGGAGTGTCAGGGGTGTAACTGGGCGTCAGGTACCTGAGGTCATAGGGTGTATATGGTGGTAGTGTCAGTGGTGTACCTGGGTGTCAGAGCTGTACTTGGGAGTGTGGGATTGGTGCACCCGGGAGGTCAGAGGTGTGACTGTAAGGCTGGGGAAGGCGTACCTGGGAGCATCAGAGGTGTACCTGAGGTCAGGGGTGTACCTGGGAGGCCAGGGATGTTCTGAGAGTGTCAGGGAGGTGTAACCTGGGAGTGTCAGAGGTGTACCTGGGAGTGTCAGAGGTGCACCTGAAATGGGGAGGTGTACCTGGGAGGTCATTGGTGTACCTGGGGAGGCTGAGGTGTACCAGGGGAGGTCAGTGTGGTGTACCTGGGAGTGTCATTGGTGTACCTGGGAGAGTCAGGAGGTGTAATCTGGAAGGTCAGGGGTGTACCTGGAAGTGTCAGGGTGCACCTGAAGCCACAGCTGTCCTGGGAACGCCTGAGGCACCTGGGAGCGTCTGAGGTGCACCTAGTAGTTTCCTGAGCTGCACCTGGGAGTGTCTGGAGGTGCACCTGGCAGTGTCTGGAGGTGTAACTGGAAGTGTCTGGAGGGGTAACCTGGCAGTGTCTGCACCTAAGTGCTCAGAGGTGTACCTGGGAGGTCAGGAGGTGTTCCTGGGTGTGTCGGAGGAGCACCTGGGAGCGTCAAAGGAGCACTGGGAGGTCAGGAGGTGTACTCTGGGAGGTCAGAGGTGCACCTGGGAGTGTCTGGAGGTGTTCCTGGGAGTGTCTGGAGGTGTACCTGAAGTGTCTGAGGTGTACATGGAATGTCAGAGGTGTATCTTGCAGTGTCAGCGGTGTACTGGAGGTCAGCGGTGTACTCCTGGAGTGTCAGAGGCATACCCATGCACTGAGGTGCACCTGGGAGTGTCAGAGGTGCACCTGGGAGGTCAGAGGTGCACCTGGGAGGTCAGAGGGTGCCCAGGGCCAGTGGTGTCCTGGGAGCTAGTGTCAGGTTGTACTTGGGGTGTGATTGGTGTACCTGGGGTGTCAGGGTGTATCTGGAAGTGTCAGAGGTGTACCTGGAATATCAGAGGTGTACCTGGGAGTGTCAGGGGTGTACCTGGGAGTGTCAGGGTGTAACTGGGGAGTGTCGGAGGTGTAACTGGGCGTATCAGAGGTGTACCTGGGAGTGTCAGGGTGTACCTGGGAGTGTCAGAGGTGTACCTGGGAGTGTCAGAGGTGTGCCACATGGTGTCAGTGGTGTGCCTGGGAGTGTCAGAGTTGTGCAGGAGTGTGATTGGTGTACCTGGGAGTGTCAGAGGTGTATCTCTAAGTGTCAGAGGTGTGCCTGGAATATCAGAGGTGTACCTGGGGTGTCAGGGGTGTACCTGGGAATTATCAGGGGTGTAGTGGGGAGTGTCGGAGGTGCTGGGAGTGTCAGAGTGTGCCTGGGGTGTCAGGGGCGTACCTGGGGTTGTCAGAGTGGTTCCTGGGGTGTCAGGGGTGTGCCTGGGAGTGTCTGGGGTGTGCCTGGGGTGTCAAGGTGAACCAGGAGTGTCAGAGGTGTACCTGGGGTATCAGGGTGTACCAGGGGATGTCAGAGGTGAACAGGGGAGTGTCAGAGGTGAGCCAGGAGTGTCTGAGGGTATACCTGGGAATTATCAGGTGTGCCTGGGAGTATCTGAGGTGTACCTGGGAGTGTCAGAGGTGTATCTGGTAGTATCATTGGTGTATCTGGGAGTGTCAGAGGTGTATTAGGAAGTGTCAGAGGTGTACCTGGGAGTATCAGAGGTGTTCTTAGGAGTGTCAAAGGTGTACCAGAGTGTCAGAGGAGTACCTGGGAGTATCGGAGGTATACCTGGGAGTATCGGTGTGCCTGGGAGTGTCTGGGTGTGCCTGGGAGTGTCAAATGTGTGCCAGGGAGTGTCAGAGGTGAACCAGGGAATGTGAGTGGAATACCTGGGGAGTGTCAGAGGTTTACCTGGGAGTGTGCAGGTGTGTGCCTGGGAGTGTCAGAGGTGTACCTGGGAGTTTCGGTGTACCTGGGAGTGTCAGAGGTGTTCCAGGAGTGTCAGAGGTGTGCCTGGGAGTGTCAGGGCCTGGGAGAGTCAGAGGTGTACCTGGAAGTGTCAGAGGTGAGGAGTGTCAGTGGTGTGCCTGGGGTGTCGTTGGTGTGCCTGGGGTGTCCTTGGTGTGCCTGGGAGTGTCAGAGGTGTACCAGGGAGTGTCAGTGGTGTACCTGGGGTGTCATTGGTGTGCCTGGAGTGTCAGAGTTGTGCCTGGAAGTGTCAGGGTGTGCCTGGAGAGTGTCAGGGGTGTGCCTGGAAGTGTCAGAGGTGTGCCTGGGGTGCCTGGGGTGTGCCTGGGATTGTCAGAGGTGTGCCTGGGAGTGTCAGGGGTGTGTAACTGGGAGTGTCAGGGGTGTAACTGGAGTGTCATAGGTGTATCTGGCAGTGTCAGCGGTGTAACTGGGAGTTTCAGGAGGTGTGCCTGGGAGTGTCAGGGTGCACTTGGGAGTGTTACAGGTGCCTGGGGTTATAGAGGTGTAACTGGGGAGTGTCTGGGGCTGTGCCTGGGAGTGTGTCAGAGTTGTACTTGGGAGGTGTGATTGGTGTACATGGGTGTCGGTGTATCAGGAGTGTCAGAGGTGTACCTGGGAGTATCAGAGGTGTACCTGGGAGTGTCAGGGGTGTACCTGGGGTGTCAGGGGTGTGACTGGGGAGTGTCGGAGGTGTAGCTTGGGGTGTCAGAGTGTACCTGGGGTGTCAGATGTGTACCTGGGTGTGTCAGAGTGGTACCCTGGGAATGTCAGAGGTGTACCAAGTATCAGGGGTGCCTGGGAGTGTCAGGGAGAACCAGAGTGTAAGAGGTGTGCCTGGGAGTGTCAGAGGTGTATCTGGAAGTGCAAGAGGTGTGCCTGGGAGTATGTGAGGTGTGCCTGGGTGTCAAGGTGTGCCTGGGTGTGAAGAAGTGTGCCTGGGATGTCAGACGTGTGCCTGGGGTGTCGGAGATGTGCCTGGGGTGTCAGAGGTGTGCCTGGGGTGTCAGAGGTGCACTTGGGGTGTCTGGGTGCACCTGGGTGTCTGAGGTGTTACTGGAGTGTCTGGGCTGGGAGTGTCTGAGGAGTACCTGGCAGTGTGAGGTGTGCCTGGCAGTGTCAGCAGTGTGCCTGGAGTGTCAGCGGTGTGCCTGGGAGTATCATTGGTGTGCCTGGAAGTGTCAGGGGTGTACCTGGAGTGTCAGGGTGTGCCTGAGTGTGTGTCATTGGTGTAAGTGGGAGTGTCAGAGGTGTGCCAGGGAATGTCAGAGGTGTGCCTGGGAGTGTCATTGGTGTACCTGGGAGTGTCGGTGTACCTGGAAGTGTCAGGGGTGTACCTGGAAGTGTCAGAGGTGTGCCTGGGAGTGTCAGAGGTGTGCCGGGAGTGTCAGCAGTGTTCCTTAGAGTGTCAGAGGTGTACCTGGGAGGTGTCAGAGGTGTGCCTGGGAGTGTCAGAGTTGTCCTTGGGAGTGTGATTGGTGTGCCTGGGAGTGTCAGGGTGTATCCGTAAGTGTCAGTGGTGTGCCTGGGGTATCAGAGGTGTGCCTGGGAGTGTCAGAGGTTGCCTGGTAGTATCATTGGTGCACCTGGTAGTGCCAGAGGTGTATTTGGAAGTGTCAGAGGTGTGCCTGGGGTATCAGAGGGTGTACCTGGGGTGTCAGAGGTGTACCAGGGGTGTCAGAGGGTACCTGGGAGTATCGGAGGTGTGCCTGGGAGTATCGGAGGTGTGCCTGGGTGTGTCAGGGTGTGCCTGGGGTGTCAGGTGTGCCAGGGAGTGTCATAGGTGAACCAGGGAATGTCAGTGGAATGCCTGGGAGTGTCAGAGGTGTGCCTGGGGTGTGAGAGGTTTACCTGGGGTGTCAGAGGCACCTGGGAGTGTCAGCGTGTGCCTGGGGAGTGTCAAGGTGTGCCTGAAGGAGGTGTGTCTGGGAGAGTCATTGGTTTTACCTGGGAGTGTCATTGGTGTACCTGGGAGTGTCAGAGGTGTGCAGGGGAGTGTCATTGGTGTACTGGGAGTGTCATTGGTGTGCACCGAGTGTCAGAGGTGTGCTTGGAAGTGTCAGGGGTGTACCTGGAAGTGTCAGGGGTGTGCCTGGAAGTGTCAGAGGTGTACCTGGGAGTGCCTGAGGTGTGGATTGTCAGAGGGTGTGCCTGGGTGTCAGGGGTGTAACTGGGAGTGTCAGGGGTGTGCCGGAGTGTCTGGGTGTATCTGGCAGTGTGGTGTAACTAGGGAGTGTCAGAGGTGTACCTGGTAGTATCATTGGTGTACCTGGGGAGTGTCAGAGGTGTATCTGGAAGTGTCAGGGTGTACCTGGGGTATGAGAGGTGTGCCTGGGGTGTCAAAGTGTGCCTGGGGTGTTTGAGGTGTTACTGGGTGTCTGGGCTTTACCTGGGGTGTCTGGGGTGTGCTGTGCGATTGTGCAGGGTGTACCTGGCAGTGTCAGGGGTGTGCCTGGGGAGTGTCCTTGGTGTGCCTGGGAGTATCATTATTGTACCTGGAATGTCAGGGGTGTACCTGGAAGTGTCAGGGGTGTGCCTGGAGTGTCATTGGTGTACCTGGGAGTGTGGGGTGTGCCAGGGAGTGTCAGAAGAGTGTGCCTGGGAGTGTCATTGGTGTGCCTGGGGTGTCAGGGGGAATTGACACCTGGAAGTGTCAGGTGTGCCTGGAAGTGTCCGGTGTGCCTAGGAGTGTCAGGGGAGTGTACCTGGGAGTGTCAGAGGTGTTCCTGAGAGTGTCAGAGGTGTCCCTGGGGAGTGTCAGAGGTGTGCAGGAGTGTCAGAGGTGTGCCTGGTAGTGTCATTGGTGTGCCTGGTGTCAGGGGTGTATCTGGAAGTATCAGAGGTGAACCAGGGTGTCTGAGGTGTGCCTGGGGTATCAGTGCAGGGGAGTATCGAGTGTACCTGGGAGTGTCAGGAGGTGTACCTGGTAGTATCATTGGTGTGCCTGGGGAGTGTCAGAGGTGTGTCTGGAAGTGTGAGAGGTGTGCCTGTGGTATGTGGGGAGTGTGCAGGGTTTTCAAGGGTGCCTGGGTGTGTGGGAAGTGTGCCTGGGGGTGTCAGGGTGTGCCTGGGGTGTCGGGAGGTGTGTACCTGGGTGTCAGAGGTGCTGGGGAGTGTCAGGGAGGTGCACTTGTGAGGTGTCACAGGTGCCTGTGAGGAAGTGTCCTGAGGTGTTGCTGGGAGTGTCTGGGCTTTGCCTGGGGTGTCTGGGGAGTACCTGGCAGTGTCTGGGGTGTACCTGGCAGTGTCAGCGGCGGTGTGCACCAAGTGTCCAGGTGTGCCTGGGGTATCATTGGTGTGCCTGGAGGTGTCAGGGGTATGACTGGGAAGTGTCAGGGTGCCTGGGTGTGTCTCGTTGGTGTGGTGTCAGAGGGTGTACTTGGGGAGTGTCAGAGGTGTGCTTGGGGTGTGGTGTGCCAGGGGTGTCAGGGGTGTGCCTGGAAGTGTCAGAGGTGTTCCTTGGAGTGTCAGAGGTGTGCCAGGGTGTCAGAGGTGTGCCTGGGGTGTCAGGTTGTGCCTTGGTGTCAGAGGTGTGTGCCTGGGAGTGTCATTGGTGTGCACAGAGTGTGGGGTGTGCAGGGGCATCGGTGGTGTGCACAGGGGTGTGGTTGGGGTGGCAAGTTATCAGAGGTGTTCATGGTGTCAGGGTGTACCTGGGGTGTCAGAGGTGTGCCTGGGGTGTCAAGGTGTGCAGCCAGGTGTGGAGGTGTGTGCCTGGGTGTCGTTGGTGTGCCTGGGGTGTCAGGAGGTGTATGAGGTGTGTGCGTGTACCTGGGGTGTCGTTGGTGTGCCTGGGTGTCAGAGGTGTGCCTGGGTGTCAGGGGTGTGTGCCTGGAGTGTCGGGGCTGTGCCTGGAGTGTCAGAGGTGTGGGGTGCCTGGGGTGTCCTGGGGTGTGGGGAGTGCTGGGGAGCGTCAAGGGTGCCTGGGGTGTCAGGGGTGTGCCTGGGGTGTCAGAGGTGTTCTTGGGAGTGTTTTGAGGTGTACTGGGAGTGTGGGGTCTTCCTGGAAGTGTCTGGGGTGTGCATGGAATGTCAGAGGTGTATCTTGCAGTGTCAGCGGTGTGCCTGGGAGTGTCAGCGGTGTACCTGGGGAGTGTCAGAGGAGAATATGCCTGGGCGTATCAGAGGTGTGCCTGGGAGTGTCAGGAGGTGTACCTGGGAGTGTCAGAGGAGGTGTGCCTGGGGAGTGTCAGAGGTGTGCGTGGTGAGGTGATAAGTGAATTGTGCCTGGGGAGTGTCAGGTTGTGTGCTTGGGGTGTGATTGGTGTGCCTGGGAGTGTCAGGGTGTGTCTGGAAGTGTCAGGGTGTACGTGGAAGTGTCAGGGGTGTGCCTGGAAGTGTCAGGGGTGTGCCTGGAAGTGTCAGAGGGTGTGCCTGGGAGTGCCTGAAGGTGGCCTGGGATTGTCAGAGGTGTGCCTGGGGAGTGTCAGGGTGTAAGCACAGGAGTGTCAGGGGTGCCTGGGTGTGTCATAGGTGTATCTGGTAGTGTCAGTGGTGTACTGCCTGGGAGTGTCAGAGTTGTACTTGGGGTGTGATTGGTGTACCTGGGAATTATCAGAGAATTGTATCCGTAAGTGTCAGTGTTCATGCCTGGGAGTATCAGAGGTGTGCCTGCAGGAGTTTCAGAGGTGTACCTGGTAGTTTTCATTGGTGTACGCAAGGTGCAGAGGTGTGTTGGAAGTGTCAGTGGTGTGCCTGGGAATTATCAGAGGTGTACCTGGGGTGTCAGAGGTGTGCCAGGGAGTGTCAGAGAGTGCCTGGGGAGTATCGGAGGTGTGCCTGGGGAGTGTCAGAGGTGTTCCTGTAGTGTCAGAGGTGTGCCTGGGGGGTGTCAGAGGTGTGCCTGGGAGGAAGTCAGGGGTGTGCCTGGAAGTGTCAGAGGTGTGCCTGGGAGGTCATTGGTGTGCCTGGGAGGTCATTGGTGGCCTGGGAGTGTCAGAGGTGTGCCAGGGGTGTCCAGTGGTTTTACCAGGGAGTATCAGGGGTGTGCTAGGGTGTCAGAGATGTGCCTGGAAGTGTCAGGGGGTGTGCCTGGAGTGTGGGGTGTGCCTGGAAGTGTCAGGGGTGTGCCTGGGGAGTGTCAGAGGTGTGCCTGGGGAGTGTCAGAGGTGTTCTGAGAGTGTCAGGCTGTTCCTGGAGTGTCAGGGGTGTGCCTGGGGAGTGTCAGAGGTGTACTGGTGGCATAATTGGTGTGCCTGGGGAGTGTCCAGAGGTGTATCTGGAAGTATCAGGGGCAGACAAGAGTGTCTGAGGTGTGCACAGGGTATCGGAGGTGTGCTGGGGAGTATCCGGAGGTGTGCCTGGGGTTGTCAGAGTGTGCAGTGACATCATTGGTGTACCTGGGAGGGTCCAGGAGGTGTATCTGGAAGTGTCAGAGGTGTGCTTGGGGTATGTGAGGAGGTGTGCCTGGGAGTGTCAAGGTGTGCCTGGGTGTGGAGTGTGCCTGGGGAGTGTCCAGAGGTGTACATGGGGTGTCGGAGGTGTGCCTGGGGAGTGTCAGGGTGCTTGGGGAGTGTCTGGGTGCCTGGGGAGTGTCTGAGGTGTTGCTGGGGAGTGTCTGCAGGCTTTACCTGGGGAGTGTCTGAGGTGCCTGGCGGTGTCCTGGGGTGTGCCTGGCAGTGTCAGCGGTGTGCCTGGGGAGTGTCAGCGGTGTGCCTGGGAGTATCATTGGTGTGCCTGGAAGTGTCGGGGTGTGCCTGGAAGTGTCAGAGGTGTGCCTGGAGGTGTCATTAGTTGTGGCTGGGAGTGTCAGAGGTGTACCAGGGGGTGTCCAGAGTGTGCTTGGGAGTGTCATTGGTGTGCCAGGGAGTGTCAGGGGTGTACCTGGATGTGTCAGAGGTGTTCCTTAGAGTGTCAGAGGTGTACTTGGGGTGTCAGGGGTGTGCCTGGGGTGTCAGAGGTGTGTGAAGTGTCAGAGGGTGTGCCTGGGAGTGTCATTGGTGTGCCTGGGGAGTGTCAGGGGGCCAGTACCCAGGAGTGTCAGTGGTGTGCCTGGAGTGTCATTGGTGTGCCTGGGGAGTATCAGAGGTGTTCCAGCAGAGTGTCAGAGGTGTGCCCAGGAGTGTCAGAGGTGTGCCAAATTGTCAAGAAGTGTGTGAAGTTTAGAGGTGTGACCTGGGAGTGTCATTGGTGTACCTGGGAGTGTCAGAGGTGTGCCAGGGAGTGTCAGTGGTGTGCCTAAGTGTCATTGGTGTGCCTGGGGTGTCAGAGGTGTACCTGGAAGTGTCAGGGGTGTGCCTGGAAGTGTCAGGGGTGTACCTGGAAGTGTCAGAGGTATGCCTGGGTGCCTGAGACGCAGCTTTGGTGTCTGAGGAGTGCCTGGGGAATCAAGGGTACCTGGGAGTGTCAGGGGTGTGCCTCAGGGTGTCAGAGGTGTACCTGGGAGTGTCTGAAGTGTGCAAGTGTCTGAGGTCTACCTGGAAGTGTCTGGGGTGTGCATGGAATGTCAGAGGTGTATCTTGCAGTGTCGGCGGTGTGCCTGGGGAGTGTCGGCGGTGTGCAAGTGTCAGAGGTATACCTGGGCGTATCAGAGGAGGTGTGCCTGGGGTGTCAGGGTGCCTGGGTGTCAGAGGTGTGCCTGGGGTGTCAGAGGTGTGCGTGGTAGTGTCAGTGGTGTACCTGGGGTGTCAGGGTTGTACTTGGGAGTGTGATTGGTGTGCCTGGGAGTGTCAGAGTGTATCTGGAAGTGTCAGGGGTGTGCATTGGAAGTGTCAGGGAGTGTGCCTGGAAGTGTCAGGGGTGTACCTGGAAGTGTCAGAGGTGTGTACCTGGGAGTGCACAAAGTGTGTGCCTGGGATTGTCAGAGTGTGCCTGGGGTGTCCAAGGGGTGTAACTGGGGAGTGTCAGGGGTGTGCCTGGAGTGTCATAGGTGTATCTGGTAGTGTCAGTGGTGGCACTGGGGTGTAAGAGTTGTGTGCCAGGAGTGTGATTGGTGTGCCTGGGGTGTCAGAGGTGTATCCGTAAGTGTCAGTGGTGTGCCTGGGGTATAGGAGTGTACCTGTAGGTGTCAAGAGGTGTGCCTGGTGAGTAATCGTTGGTGTGCCTGGGGAGTGCCAGAGGTGTGTGTTGGAGTGTCAGAGTGTACCTGGGAGTATCAGAGGTGTACCTGGGAGTGTCAGAGGTGTACCAGGAGTGTCAGAGGTACCTGGGAGTATCGGAGGTGTGCCTGGGAGTGTCAGGTGTGCCTGGGAGTGTCAGAGGTGCCTGGGGTGTTAAGGTGTGCCAGGGGAGTGTGTCAGAGGTGAAGCAGGGAATGTGTCAGTGGAATGCCTGGAATTAGCCAGAGAGGTGTGCAGGGGGTGTGAGAGGTGTAACTGGGAGTGTCAGGGGCGTGCCTAGGAGTGTCAGAGGTGTGCCTGGAAGTGTCAGGGGTGTGCCTGAGGTGTCAAGGTGTGCCTGGGAGAGTCGTGGTTTACCTGGGGTGTCGTTGGTGTGCCTGGGGAGTGTCAGGAGGTGTGCCAGGGTGTCAGTGGTGTGCCTGGGGTGTCATTGGGTGGCCTGGGGTGTCAGGGGTGTGCTTGGAAGTGTCAGGGGTGTGCCTGGAAGTGTCAGGGGTGTGCCTGGAGGTGTCAGAGGTGTGCCTGGGGTGCCTGAAGGTGTGCCTTAGATTGTCAGAGGTGTGCTGGGAGTGTCAGGGGTGTAACTGCAAGTGTCAGGGGTGTAACTGGAGTGTCATGGGTGTATCTGGCAGTGTCGGCGGTGTGGCTGCAGGGAGTGTCAGAGGTGTGCCTGGCGTATCGCATTGGTGTACCTGGGGTGTCAGAGGTGTGCCTGGTAGTGTCTGGGGTGTGCCTGGCAGTGTCTGGGGTGTGCCTGGCAGTGTCAGAGGTGTGCCTGGGAGTGTCAGGGTGTGCCTGGGAGTGTCCAGAGTGTTCCTTGGAGTGTCGGAGGTACCTGGGAGCGTCAAGGGAGTGCCTGGGAGTGTCAGAGGTGTACCTGGGGGTGTCAGGGGTGTGCCTGGGAGTGTCTGGTGTTCCTGGGGAGTGTCTGGGGTGTGCCTGGAAGTGTCTGAGGTGTGCATGGAATGTCAGAGGTGTCTTGCAGTGTGTCAGCCTTGGTGTGCCTCAGTGTCAGCGGTTTACCTGGGAGTGTCAGAGTATACCTGGGCGTATCAGGGTGTGCCTGGGAGTGTCAGAGGTGTGCCTGGGAGTGTCAGAGGTGTGCCTGGGAGTGTCAGGGTGTGCCTGGTAGTGTCCAATGGTGTGGGGAGTGTCAGAGTTGTGCTTGGGAGTGTGATTGGTGTGCCTGAGGTGTCAGGGTGTGTCTGGAGGTGTCAGAGGTGTGCACAGAATGGGGTGTGCACTGGGGTGTCAGTGGTGTGCCTGGGGAGTGTCAGGGGTGTGGCTGGGGTGTCGGAGTGTAACTGGGCAGAATCAGAGGTGTGCCTGGGGAGTGTCAGAGGTGTACTAGGTGTCAGAGGTGTGCCTGGGTATCAGAGGTGTGCCTGTAGTGTCAGTGGTGTGCACCAAGTGTCAGAGTTGTGCTTGGGAATTAGCTTGATTGAATTGTGCATAAGGAGTGTCAGAGGTGTATCTGGAAGTCTCAGAGGTGTACCTGGGAATATCAGAGGTGGCACCAAAGTGTCAGGGGTGGCCTGGGAGTGTCAGGGGTGTGAGCACAGGAGTGTCAGGAGGTGTGACTGGGTGTCAGAGGTGTGTGCCTTAGGTGTCAGGGCGTGCCTGGGACCAGGTGGTGCAGGTGTGTCAGAGTTGTGCCTGGAATATGCGGTGTGCCTGGGGTGTCAGAGTCAGACCAGGAGTGTCAGGAGATGTGCCTGGAATTATCCAGAGGTGTGCTTGGGGAGTGTGGGGTGAACAGGGGGGTGTCAGAGGTGAGCTTGGGGGGAGTGTCTGGGAGTATGCCTGGGGAGTATCGGAGGTGTGCCTGGGAGTATCGGAGAGTGTGTACCAGGAGTGTCAAGAGGTGTATCTGGTAGTATCATTGGTGTATCTGGGAGTGTGTCAGAGGTGTATTAGAAAGTGTCAGAGGAATTGTACCAGGGTATCAGAGGTGTTCCTGGGAGTGTCAAAAAGTGTGCAGGGGAGTGTCAGAGGGTACCTGGGGAGTATCGGAGGTATGCCTGGAATTATCAGGTGTGCCAGAGTGTCCCAGAGGTGTGCCTAGAGGTGTCAAATGTGTTGCAGGGGTGTCAGGGTGAACCAGGGATGTGGAGTGCAGAATGGGGTGTCAGAGGTGTGCCTGGGGTGTGCGAGGTGTGCCTGGGGAGTGTCAGGGTGTGTGCCTGGGGTGTCAGAGGTGTGCCTGGGGTGTCAGAGGTGTTCTCATGAGAGTGTCAAGAGGTGTGCTTGGGGAGTGTCAGGGTGTGCCTGGGAGAGTCAGGGGTGTACCTGGAAGTGTCAGGGCATGCCAGGGAGTGTCAGTGGTGTACTGGGAGTGTCATTGGTGTGCCTGGGGAGTGTCCTTGGTGTACCTGGGGAGTGTCAGGTGTACTGAGGTGTCAGTGGTGTGCCTGGGGTGTCATTGGGTGTGCAAGTTGTCAGGGGTGTGCTTGGAGTGTCAGGGGTGTGCCTGGAGTGTCAGGGTGTGCCTGGAGTGTCAGAGATGTGCCTGGGGTGCCTGGGGTGTGCCTAGGTTGTCAGGAGGTGTGCCTGGGGTATCCAGGGGTGTGAACTGCTGGGAGTGTCAGGTGTAACTGGAGTGTCATGGGTGTATCTGGCAGTGTCCAGCGGTGTAACTGGGAGTTTCAGAGGTGTGCCTGGGGGTGTCAGAGGTGCCTTGGGAGTGTCTGGGTGCACCTGGGAGTTACTCAGAGGTGTAACTTCTGGGAGTGTCTAAAGCTGTACCTGGGAGTGTCAGAGTTGTGCTTGGGAGTGTGATTGATGTGCATGGGGAGTGTCAGAGGTGTATCAGGGAAGTGTCAGAGGTGTGTGCCTGGGGTAATCAGGGTGTACACCAAGTGTCAGGGGTGTGCCTGGGGAGTGTCAAGGTGTGGCTGGGAGTGTCGGAGGTGTAACTGGGAGTGTCAGAGTGTGCCTGGGGTGTCCAGAGGTGTACCTGGGTGTGTCAGAAATTGCCTGGGAGTGTCAAGGGTGTGCCTGGGGTGTCAGGGGTGTGCCTGGGAGTGTGTCAGGGGAGAGGCCAGGGAGTGTAAGAGGTGTACCTGGGAGTGTCAGAGGTGTACCTGGGCCAGAGGTGTTCCTGAGGTGTCAGAGGTGTGCCTGGGGTGTGGGGAGGTGTGTCTGGAAGTGCCAGGGGTGTGCCTGGGGGGTGTGTGGGGTGTGCCAAATTAATCAAGGTGTGCCTGGAGTGTATGAGAAATGTACGCAAATTGTCAGACGTGTGCCTGGGGAGTGTCAGGAGGTGTGCCTGGGGAGTGTCAGAGGTGTGCCTGGGGTGTCAGAGGTGCATAGGGGTGTCACAGGTGCCTGGGGTGTCTGGGGTGTTGCACAAGTGTCTGGGCTGCCTGGGGTGTCTGGGGAGCCTGGCAGTGTCTGGGGTGTGCCTGGCGGTGTCGGCGGTGGCACCTGGGGTGTCAGCGGTGTGCCTGGGAGTATCATTGGTGTGCCTGTAGGAGTGTCAGGGGTGTGCCTGGAAGTGTCCAGAGGTGTGCCTGGTGTGTGTCATTGGTGTGAGTGGGAGTGTCAGAGGTGTACCAGGGAATGTCAGGGTGTACCTGGGGAGTGTCATTGTGGTGTGCCTGGGAGTGTCAGGGGTGTGCCTGGAAGTGTGGGGGTGTGCCTGGAAGTGTCAGGTGTGCCTGGGGTGTCAGAGAATTGTACTTACAGAGTGTCAGCAGTGTTCCTTAGAGTGTCAGAGGTGTGCTTGCAAGAGTGTCAGAGGTGTGCACCAAGTGTCAGAGTTGTACTTGGGGAGTGTGATTAGTTGTGCAGTGTCAGAGGTGTATCATCAGAGGTGTCAGTGGTGCCTGGGGAGTATCAGAGGTGTGCCTGGGAGTGTCAGAGGTGTGTGCCTGGTAGTATCATTGTTGGTGTGCCTGGGGGTGCCAGAGGTGTATTTGGAAGTGTCAGAGGTGTAGCTGGGAGTATCAGAGGTGTGCCTGGGAGTGTCAGGAGGTGTGCAGGGGAGTGTCAAAGTACCTGGGAATTATCCGGAGGTATGCCTGGGAGTATCGGAGGTGTGCCTGGGAGTGTCAGAGGTGTGCCTGGGGAGTGCAAGGTGGCAGGTGTCAGAGATGAACAGGGAATGTCAGTGGAATACCTGGGAGTGTCAGAGGTGTGCCTGGGTGTGAGAGGTTTGCCTGGGGAGTGTCAGGGCGTGCCTGGGAGTGTCAGGGAGTGTGCCTGGGGTGTCAGAGGTGTGCCTGAGGTGTCAGGGTGTGCCTGGGGAGGTGGTGGTTTACCTGGAATGTCCATTGGTGTGCCTGGGAGTGTCAGGGTGTGCTTGGAGTGTCAGGGGTGTGCCTGGAAGTGTCAGGGGTGTGCCTGGAAGTGTCAGAGTGTGCCTGCAAGTGCCTGGGTGTGCCTTGGATTGTCAGAGAGTGTACCTGGGGAGTGTCAGGGGGCTAATGACTTTGGGAGTGTCAGGGGTGTACCTGGAGTGTCATGGAGTGTCTGGCAGTGTCAGCGGTGTGGCTGGGAGTGTCAGAGGTGTGCAGTGTCATTGGTGTGCAGAATGTCAGGGGTGTGTCTGGAAGTGTCAGAGGGTGTGCCTGGGGTATGGGGAGGTGTGCCTGGGGTGTGGGGTGTGCCTGGGGTGTTTAGGGGTGTTGCTGGGGAGTGTCTGGGCTGCCTGGGATTGTCTGGGGTGTGCCTTGCAGTGTCTGGGGTGTACCTGGCAGTGTCAGGGGGTGTGCCTGGAAGTGTCCAGGGGTGTACCTGGAGCCAGAGGTGGCACCTGGGAGTGTCAGAGGTGTGCCTGGGAGTGTCAGGAGGTGATTTACCACCAGAGAGTGTCAGAAGTGTGCCTGGGGTGCCAGGGTGTGCACCTGGGAGTGTCAGGTGTGCCTGGTAGTATCATTGGTGTGCCTGGGAGTGTCAGAGGTGTATCTGGAAGCAGCAGAGGTGTGCAAGTGTCAGAGGTGTGCAGCAGAGTGTCAGAGGTGTGCCTTAGGTGTCATTTGGTGTGCCTGGGTGTCAGGTGTGCAGGGTGTCAGTGGTGTGCCTGGGGTGTCGTTGGTGTGCACAGAGTGTCAGAGGTGTTCCTTAGAGTGTCAGAGGTGTGCCTGGGAGTGTCAGAGGGTGGTGTGCCTGGGGTGTCAGAGGTGTGCAGCAGAGTGTCAGAGGGTGTGCCTGGGGTGTCATTTGGTGTACCTGGGAGTGTCAGAGGTGTACCAGGGGTGTCGTGTGGTGTACCTGGGGAGTGTCATTGGTGTGCCTGGGGTGTGTCAAGAGGTGTGTGCCTGGAAGTGTCGGGGTGTGTACCTTGGAGTGTCGGGGGTGTGCCTGGAGGTGTCCGAGGTGTGCCTGGGGTGCCTGGTGTACCTGGGGAGTGTCTGAGGGTGCCTGGGGAGCGACAAGGTACCTGGGAGTGTCAGAGGTGTGCAGGGGTGTCAGAGGTGTGCCTGGGGAGTGTCTGAGGTGTACCTGGGGTGTCACAGGTCTTCCTGGAGTGTCTGGGGTGTACATGGAATGTCAGAGGTGTATCTTGCAGTGTCAGCGGTGTGCCTGGGAGTGTCGGCGGTGTGCCTGGGAGTGTCAGAGGTATGCCTGGTGTCAAGGAGGTGTACCTGGGGAGTGTCAGAGGTGTACCTGGGGAGTGTCAGAGGTGTGCCTGGGAGTGTCAGAGGTGTGCGTGGTAGTGTGGTGGTGTGGCTGGGGTATCAGAGTTGTAGAGATATGATTGGGTCTTGCCTGGGGTGTCAGAGGTGTCTGGAGTGTCAGGAGGTGTGCGTGGAGTGTCAGGGGTGTTAGCATAGGTGTCCAGAGGTGTGCCTGGAGGTGTCAGAGGTGTGCCTGGGGTGCCTGGTGTGCCTGGGATTGTCAGAGGTGTGCCTGGGGTGTCAGGGTGTAACTGGGAGTGTCAGGGGTGTACCTGGAGTGTCATAGGTGTATCTGGTAGTGTCAGTGGTGTGCCTGGGAGGTGTCAGAGTTGTGCTTGGGAGTGTGATTGGTGTGCCTGGGGTGTCAGAGGTGTGTCCATCAAGTGTCAGTGGTGTACCTGGGGAATTATCAGAGGTGTGCCTGCTGGGGAGTGTCAGAGGTGTGCCTGGTGGTTTTCATTGGTGTGCCTGGGGTGCCAGGGTGTGTTGGAAGTGTCAGAGGTGTGCCTGGGAGTATCAGAGGGGTGTATCTGGGAGTGTCAGAGGTGTTCTGAGAGTGTCAGAGGTGTGCCTGGGGAGTGTCAGAGGTGTGCCTGGGAGTGTCAGAGGTGTGCCTGGTAGTATCATTGGTGTGCCTGGGAGTGTCAGAGATGTATCTGGAAGTATCAGAGGGTGAACCAGGGAGTGTCTGAGGTGTGCCTGGGGAGTATCGAAGGTGTGCCTGGGGTATCGGAGGTGTGCCTGGGAGTGTGAAGGTGTAACTGGTAGTATCATTGGTGGCACTAGGTGTCCAGAGTGTAACTGGAAGTGTCAGAGGTGTGCCTGGGGTATGTGAGGTGTGCCTGGAAGTGTCAGAGGTGTGCCTGGGAGTGCCTGAGGTGTGCCTTGGATTGTCAGGGGGTGTGCCACCAGAGTGTCAGGGGTGTGGCTGGGAGTGTCAGGGGTGTGCCTGGAGTGTCATGGGTGTATCTGGCAGTGTCAGTGTGGCTGGGGTGTCAGGAGGTGTGCCTGGTGGTATCGTTGGTGGCACCTGGGTGTCAGAGGTGTGTCAGTGTTAGAGGTGCACCTGGGGAGTACAGGGAGGTGTGCCTGGGAGTGTCAAGGTGTGCCTGGGTGTGTGAGGGTGTGCCTCCAGGAGTGTCAGAGGGGGTGCTGGGTTGTCCGGAGGTGTCCTGGGGTGTAAGAGGTGTGCCTGGGGAGTGTCAAGGTGCACTTGGGGTGTCACAGGTGCACCTGTAGGTGTCTCATGTTACTGGGAGTGTCTGAGCTTTGCCTGGGGAGTGTCTGGGGTGTGCCTTTGCGGTGCCTGGGGTGTACCTGGCAGTGTCAGGGGTGTACCTGGGGTGTCAGCAGTGTGCCTGGGGTGGTGTGCCTGGGGTGTCAGAGGTGTGCCAGGGGTGTCAGAGGTGTACCTGGGGTGTCAGAGGTGTGCCTGGGGTGTCAGAGGTGTTCTGGGAGTGTCAGAGGTGCCTGGGAGTGTCAGAGGTGTGCCTGGGAGTTTCAAGGGTGTGCCTGGAGAGTGTCAGAGCTGTTCCTTAGAGTGTCAGAGGTGTACCTGGGGAGTGTCAGAGGTGTGCCTGGGAGTGCCTGGAGTGTCAGGGGTGTGCCTGGTGTGTCATTGGTGTGCCTGGGAGTGTCAGAGGTGTTCCAGGGAGTGTCAGGGTGTCCTGGGGTGTCATGGTGTGCCTGGGAGTGTGTCAGTGTGCCTGGAAGTGTCAGGGGTGTACCTGGAAGTGTCAGAGGTGTACCTGGGAGTGTCAGAGGTGTGCCTGGGGTGTCAGAGGTGTTCCTGAAGGTGTCAGGTGTGCCTGGGAGTGTCAGAGGTGTGCCTGGGAGTGTCAGAGGTGTGCCTGGGGGTGTCAGAGGTGTGCCTGGGGTGTCATTGGTGTGCCTGGGGTGTCAGGGTGTGCCAGGGAGTGTCAGTGGTGTGCCTGGGGTGTCATTGGTGTGCCTGGGGAGTGTCAGAGGTGTGCCTGGAAGTGTCTGGGGTGTGCCTGGAAGTGTCAGGGTGTGCCTGGAGTGTCAGTGTGCCTGGGGTTGCCTGGGGTGTGCCTGGGGTGTCTGGGGGTGCCTGGGAGTGTCTGGGGCTGTGCCTGGGGGTGTCTGGGGTGTGCCTGGTGGTGTCTGGGGTGTGCCTGGCAGTGTCTGAGGTGTGCCTGGGGTGTCAGCGGGTGGCCTGGGGTGTCAGGTGTACCTGGGAGTGTCAGAGGTGTTCCTGGGAGTGTCAGGAGAGGTACCTGGGGCGTCAAGGAGTACCTGGGAGTGTCAGAGGTGTGCCTGGGAGTGTCAGAGGTGTGCCTGGGGTGTGGGGTGTGCCTGGGGTGTCTGAGGTGTGCCTGGAAGTGTCTGGGGTGTGCGTGGAATGTCAAGGTGTGTCTTGCAGTGTCAGCGGTGTGCCTGGGAGTGTCAGCGGTGTGCCTGGGAGTGTCAGAGGTATGCCTGGGCGTATCAGAGGTGTACCTGGGAGTGTCAGAGGGTGTGCCTGGGGTGTCAGAGGTGTGCCTGGGGAGTGTCAGAGGGTGTGCCTGAGTGTCAGTGGTGTACCTGGGGTGTCAGGTTGTGCTTGGGGTGTGATTGGTGTACCTGGGGGTGTCAGAGGTGTATCTGGAAGTGTCAGAGGTGTGCCTGGAAGTGTCGGGGTGTACCTGGAAGTGTCAGGGGTGTGCCTGGAAGTGTCAGAGGTGTGCCTGGGGTGCCTGAGGTGTACCTGGGATTGTCAGGGTGTGCCTGGGAGTGTGTGGGTGTAACTGGGATGTCAGGGTGTGCCTGGAGTGTCATAGGTGTATCTGGTAGTGTCAGTGGTGTGCCTGGGAGTGTCAGAGTTGTGCTTGGGAGTGTGATTGGTGTGCCTGGGAGTGTCAGAGGTGTGTCCGGAAGTGTCAGAGGTGTGCCTGGAGTATCAGAGGTGTGCCTGGGGAGTGTCAGGGGTGTGCCTGGGGTGTCAGGGGTGTAACTGGGAGTGTCAGGAGGTGTAACTGGGGTGTCAGTGGTGTGCTGGGGTGTCAGAGGTGTGCCTGGGGGTGTCAGAGTTGTGCCTGGGGTGTCAGGGGTGTGCCTGGGAGTGTCAGAGGTGTGCCTGGGGTGTCAGGGAGGAACCAGGGAGTGTGGGGGTGTACCTGGGGAGTGTCAGAGGTGTGCCTGGGAGTGTCAGAGGTGAACCCAGGGGTGTCAGGAGGTGCCAGGGGAGTGTCTGGTGTGCCTGGGAGTATCAGGTGTGCCTGGGAATTATCAGGTGTGCCTGGGAGTGTCATGGGGTGTGCCTGGTGGCATCATTGGGTGTGCCTGGGGTGTCAGGAGGTGTATCTGGAAGTGTCAGGGTGGACAGGGGAGTATGGTGTGCCTGTGGTGTCAAGGTGTGCCTGGGTGTGTGAGAGTGTCCTGGGGTGTCAGAGGTGTGCCTGGGGTGTCGGAGGTGTGCCTGGGGAGTGTGGGGTGTGCCTGGGGTGTCAGAGGTGTTACAGTGCAGGTGCCTGGGGAGTGTCTGAGGTGTGCAGGGGTGTCTGAGCTGCCTGGGGGTGTCTGGGGTGTGCCTGCAGTGTCAGGGGTGTGCCTGGGAGTGTCAGAGGTGTGCCTGGGAGTGTCAGTGGTGTGCCTGGGGTGTCAGGGGTGTGCCTGGAAGTGTCGAGGTGTGCCTGGAGTATCAGGGTACCTGGAAGTGTCGGAGGTGTGCCTGGGGGGTGTCTGAGGTGTATCGGAGTATCGGAGGTGTACCGGAGTATCGGAGGTGTGCCTGGGAGTGTCAGAGGTGTGCCTGGTAGTGTCATTGGTGTACCTGGGAGTGTCAAGTGTATCTGGAAGTGTCAGAGGTGTGCCTGGGAGTTTGAGAGGTGCCTGGGGAATTCCAAAGGTGTCTGGGTGTGTCAGAGGTGTGCCTGGGAGTGTCAGAGGGGTACCTGGGGAGTGTCAGAGGTTTGCCTGGGATTGTCTGAGGTGTGCCTGGGAGTGTCTGGGGTGTGCCTGGGAGTGTCAGCGGTGTGCCTGGGTGTCAGCGGTGTACCTGGGGAGTATCATTGGGTGTGCCTGGAAGCAATACATGGCTTCTA
>NW_024725164.1:0-14222 GCF_018991925.1 Homarus americanus | reverse complement strand
TCAACGTCTGAAAGAGAAGCTGTCGCCATATCTCTTCACGGCTGTGTGGCGTGCGGGTAAGTTGTTGTGCATCCCGGATGCCCTGTCCCGCGCCCCCGTCAGTCGCCCCACCCCAGAGGACGAGATGTTGTGTTCTACAGCTGCTGCATCCCTCAAGTCAGTGGTTTCATTGAAGGCCGTCTTCACATCAGAAGAGTCTACAGCACCGGATGCAGACAAGACTCTTGAAGATCTCCGCACCGCAGCCCGGGCCGACCCTTCCTACATCCGGCTCGTCGACTGTGTGTCTCAGGGATTTCCATCTACCCGATACGACCTTCATGAATCGCTACTCCCGTACTGGAAAATACGCGAGGACCTCTATTGTGATGGAGACCTCGTCTTGTATGGTCCACGAGTAGTTATTCCTGCTGCCCTATGCCGCCGTACCTTGGCCCGCCTTCACGACAGCCATCGAGGAGTGGAGGCCACCAAGCGACGGGCGAAGCAGACTGTATTTTGGCCCGGAATCAACGAGGACATTGCAAGTACCGTCCGTGCCTGTGAACCGTGCCAGATTCTGCAACCTAGCCAGCAACAGGAACCTTTAATGTGCGACGATAACCCTTCGAGACCCTTCGAGTCTGTGTCGGCCGATTTCTTTGCAGTTGCAGGGAAGTCCTTCCTCGTCATTGCCGACCGACTGTCTGGATGGCCTGTTGTCGTCCCCTGTGGTAGTGATACAACGGCTACTGCTACCATCCGGAGCTTCAGGCATTACTTCGGAGAAGTTGGTGTTCCCCTCCGCCTCAGGACTGATGGAGGACCCCAGTTCACCAGCCACGAGTTCCGGGACTTCATGAACCGTTGGGGAGTCCGTCATGTCGTGACCTCGCCCCACTACCCCCAGGCGAATGGACACGCTGAAGCCGCAGTCAAGACTGTGAAACACCTGATCCTTAAGGTGTCACCCTCAGGAAATATCGACTGCGAGGACTTCGATCGAGGTTTGTTGGAGTTACGCAACACCCCGAACTTCACCGGACGCTCCCCAGCCCAGGTTCTATACGGACATCATCTCAGGTCTTGTGTTCCTGCCCACCCGAAATCTTTTTCTCAAGAGTGGCAGGCCAAGACTGAAGAATGTGACCGCCGTGCAGCAGAACGAGCCGCAGACGTCGCTGCTCGGTACGACTGTCATGCCCGCCCCCTTCCCAGGTTGAGTATCGGCCAGCAGATCAGGATTCAAGATCCGGTATCTCACCGCTGGGACAAGGTTGGGGTTGTCATGGGTATTGGCTGGTCCAGGGACTACCAAGTGTGTCTTCCTAGTGGTAGAGTATGGTGGAGGAACCGTCGTTTCCTCCGAACTGTGGAGCTGCCTAGTGTTGACCCCTCCCCAGTTGAGTCCCCTAATGTTGATGTCTCTAAAGTAAATCCATCCCCACCTTGTGTTTCTGCCCCAGTATTCCGCAGGTCCGAGCGACTCAGAAACAGAAGGTCCGCTCAAGATGAAACTATGAGCGTATAGGGGGGAGGGAGGTGTATGATATATATGGACACAAAGTAGTGCCTTCAGCTGTATATTGTTATATTACTCTTATTAATTATGTATAGTAAAGTATTACAGAACATGTATTAATTCTATGTAATATTCCATTTATTGTACACCATATTATGTATATAAATTATCACATTTATACTTTATGTATTCAGCTTGTGAATGCTGGCATCTGTATAGGCCAGCGCGTAGTAATACATAGATAGATGTAGAGGTAGTTAAGACTGAGTCCTAGTGGCGTACCCACAGGCTTCCTGTGTCCTCTGTAATATCATCTCCCGTACGAGAATAGAACCTACTTTTAAAGACAACAAGTGTTTGTATATACCCTCAGTAATATAAAACATTCTTTGGGTATCTGGCAATACGCTAGACTAGACTCTGCTATATTTCACACAAAGCCTGTTCAACGAGCTTATGGCGCCGTGAACCTCTAATGGGGGCACCCGTGCCGCTTAGGTGATCAGAGCAACGTTTTACCAAATGCGGCTTCAAAACACGAGGGTCCATATATATTTCATTAGCCCAATAAAGCACGCGGACTTCTACATATAATCAACACCTCACCCCACTAGGATTCAAACCCACGATCTTATAATTGTGACCGGGGTATGCTACCTCTGGGCCACCAGGACACTAAAAGCAGTCCTAGACTCTGCTATATTTCACACAAATCCTGTTCAACGAGCTTATGGCGCAGTGAACCTCTAATGGGGACCACCCGTGCCGCTTATGTGATCAGAGCAACGTTTTACCAAATCCGGCTTGGAAACACGAGGATCCATATATATTTCATTAGCCCAATAAAGCAGTCGGACTTCTATATATAACAAACACCTCACCCCACCAGGATTCAACCCCACAATCTTATAATTGTGACCGGGGTATGCTACCTCTGGGCCACCAGGACAATAAAAGCAGTCCTAGACTCTACTATATTTCACACAAAGCCTGTTAAACGAGCTTATGGCGCTGTGAACCACTATAGGGGACCACCCGTGCCGCTTAGGTGATCAGAACAACGCTTTACCAAATGCGGTTTTGAAACACGAGGATCCATATATATTTCATTAGCCCAATAAAGCACGTGGACGTCTACATATAATCAACGCCTCACCCCACCAGGATTTGAAGCCACGATCTTATAATTGTGACCGGGGAACGCTACCTCTGGGCCAACAGGACAATAAAAGCATTCGTAGACTCTACTATATTTCACACAAAGCCTGTTCAACGACCTTATGGCGCCGTGAACCTCTAATGGGGACCACCCGTGCTGCTTAGGTGATCAGAGCAACGTTTTAGCAAATGCGGCTTCAAAACACGAGGATCCATATATATTTCATTCCCCAATAAAGCACGCGGCTTCTACATATAATCAACACCTCACCCCACCAGGATTTAAACCAACGATCTTAAAATTGTGACCGGGGAACGCTACCTCTGGGCCACTAGGACAATAAAAGCAGTCCTAGACTCTGCTATATTTCACACAAAGCCTGTTCAACGAGCTTATGGCGCCGTGAACCACTATAGGGGACCACCCGTGCCGCTTAGGTGATCAGAGCAACGTTTACCCAAATGCGGCTTCAAACCCGAGGATCCATATATATTTCATTAGCCCAATAACGCACGCAGAATTCTACATATAATCAACGCCTCACCCCACCAGGATTTGAATCCACGATCTTATAATTGTGACCGGGGAACGCTACCTCTGGGCCACCAGGACAATAAAAGCAGTCCTAGACTCTACTATATTTCACACCAAGCCTGTCCAACGAGCTTATGACTCTGTGAACCACTATAGGGGACCACCCGTGCCGCTTAGGTGATCAGAGCAACGTTTAACCAAATGCGGCTTCGAAACCCGAGAATCCATATATATTTCATTAGCCCAATAAAGCACGCAGACTTCTACATATAATCAACGCCTCACCCCACCAGGATTTGAAGCCACGATCTTATAATTGTGACTGGGGGACGCTACCTCTGGGCCACCAGGACAATAAAAGCATTCCTAGACTCTGCTATATTTCACACAAAGCCTGTTCAACGGGCTTATGGCACCGTGAACCTCTAATGGGGACCACCCGCCGCTTAGGTGATCAGAGCAACGTTTTACCAAATGCACGGCTTCGAAACAGGAGGATCCATATATATTTCATTAGCCCAATAAAGCACGCGAACTTCTACATATAATCAACAGCTCACCCCACCAGGATTTCAACCAACGATCTTATAATTGTGACCGGGGAACGCTACCTCTGGGCCACAAGGACAATAAAAGCAGTCCTAGACTCTGCTATATTTCACACAAAGACTGTTCAACGAGCTTATGGCGCCGTGAACCACTATAGGGGACTACCCGTGCCGCTTAGGTGATCAGAGCAACGTTTACCCAAATGCGGCTTCAAAACCCGAGGATCCATATATATTTCATCAGCCCCATAACTCACGCAGACTTCTACATATAATCAACGCCTCACCCCACCAGGATTTAAACCCACGATCTTATAATTGTGACCGGGGAACGCTACCTCTGGGCCACCAGGACAATAAAAGCAATCCTAAACTCTGCTATATTTCACACAAAGCCTTTTCAACGAGCTTATGGCGTCGTGAACCTCTAATGGGGACCACTCATGCCACTTAGGTGATCAGAGCAACGTTTTACCAAATGCGGCTTCGAAACAGGAGAATCCATATATATTTCATTAGCCCAATAAAGCACGCGGACTTCTACATATAATCAACACCTCACCCCACCAGGATTTAAACCCAAGATCTTATAATTGTGACCGGGGAACGCTTCCTCTGGGCCACCAGGAAAAGAAAGCAGTCCTAGACTCTACTATATTTCACACAAAGCCTGTTCAACGAGCTTATGGCGCCGTGAACCTCTAATGGGGACCACCCGTGCCGCTTAGGTGATCAGAGCAACGTTTTACCAAATACGGCTTCAAAACACGAGGGTCCATATATATTTCATTAGCCCAATAAAGCACGCGGACTTCTACATATAATCAACACCTCACCCCACTAGGATTCAAACCCACGATCTTATAATTGTGACCGGGGTATGCTACCTCTGGGCCACCAGGACACTAAAAGCAGTCCTAGACTCTGCTATATTTCACACAAATCCTTTTCAACGAGCTTATGGTGCAGTGAACCTCTAATGGGGACCACCCGTGCCGCTTATGTGATCAGAGCAACGTTTTACCAAATCCGGCTTGGAAACACGAGGATCCATATATATTTCATTAGCCCAATAAAGCATGCGGACTTCTACATATAATCAACGCCTCACCCCACCAGGATTTGAAGCCACGATCTTATAATTGTGACCGGAGAACGCTACCTCTGGGCCAACAGGTCAATAAAAGCATTCGTAGACTCTACTATATTTCACACAAAGCCTGTTCAACGACCTTATGGCGCCGTGAACCTCTAATGGGGACCACCCGTGCTGCTTAGGTGATCAGAGCAACGTTTTACCAAATGCGGCTTCAAAACACGAGGATCCATATATATTTCATTCCCCAATAAAGCACGCGGCTTCTACATATAATCAACACCTCACCCCACCAGGATTCGAACCCATGATCTTCTAATTATGACCAGGGAACGCTACCTTTGGGCCACTAGGACACTAAAAGCCGTCCAAGACTCTGCTATATTTCACACAAAACCTGTTCAACGAGCTTATGGCGTCGTGAACCTCTAATGGGGACCACCCGTGCCACTTAGCTGATCAGAGCAACGTTTTACCAAATGTGGCTTCGAAACAGGAGAATCCATATATATTTCATTAGCCCAATAAAGCACACGGACTTCTACATATAATCAACACCTCAACCCACCAGGATTTAAACACAAGATCTTATAATTGTGACCGGGGAACGCTACCTCTGGGCCACCAGGACAATAAAAGCAGTCCTAGACTCTACTATATTTCACACAAAGCCTGTTTAACGAGCTTATGGCGCCGTGAACCTCTAATGGGGACCACCCGTGCCGATTAGGTGATCAGAGCAACGTTTTACCGAATGCGGCTTCGAAACACGAGGATCCATATATATTTCATTAGCCCAATAAAGCACGCGGACTTCTACATATAATCAACACCTCACCCCACCAGGATTTAAACCCAAGATCTTAATTGTGACCGGGAACGCTACCTCTGGGCCACCAGGACAATAAAAGCAGTCCTAGACTCTACTATATTTCACACAAAGCCTGTTTAACGAGCTTATGGCGCCGTGAACTCTAATGGGGACCACCCGTGCGCTTAGGTGATCAGAGCAACGTTTTACCGAATGCGGCTTCGAAACACGAGGATCCATATATATTTCATTAGCCCAATAAAGCACGCGGACTTCTACATATAATCAACACCTCACCCCACCAGGATTTAAACCCAAGATCTTATAATTGTGACCGGGGAACGCTACCTCTTGGCCACTAGGACAATAAAAGCAGTCCTAGACTCTACTATATTTCACACAATGCCTGTTCAACGAGCTTATGGCGCTGTGAACCACTATAAGGGACCACCCGTGCCGCTTAGGTGATCAGAGCACGTTTAACCAAATGCGGCTTCGAAACCCGAGGATCCATATATATTTCATTAGCCCAATAAAGCACGCAGACTTCTACATATAATTGACGCCTCACCCCACCAGGATTTGAAGCCACGATCTTATAATTGTGACCGGGGGACGCTACCTCTGGGCAACCAGTACAATAAAAGCAGTCCTAGACTCTACTATATTTCACACAAAGCCTGTTCAACGAGCTTATGACGCTGTGAACCACTATAGGGGACCACCCGTGCCGCTTAGGTGATCAGAGCAACGTTTAACCAAATGCGGCTTCGAAACAGGAGAATCCATATATATTTCATTAGCCCAATAAAGCACGCGGACTTTTACATATAATCAACACTTCACCCCAACAGGATTTAAACCCAAGATCTTATAATTGTGACCGGGGAACGCTACCTCTGGGCCACCAGGAAAAAAAAAGCAGTCCTAGATGTATGATATATATGGACACAAAGTAGTGCCTTCAGCTGTATATTGTTATATTACTCTTATTAATTATGTATAGTAAAGTATTACAGAACATGTATTAATTCTATGTAATATTCCATTTATTGTACACCATATTATGTATATAAATTATCACATTTATACTTTATGTATTCAGCTTGTGAATGCTGGCATCTGTATAGGCCAGCGCGTAGTAATACATAGATAGATGTAGAGGTAGTTAAGACTGAGTCCTAGTGGCGTACCCACAGGCTTCCTGTGTCCTCTGTAATATCATCTCCCGTACGAGAATAGAACCTACTTTTAAAGACAACAAGTGTTTGTATATACCCTCAGTAATATAGAACATTCTTTGGGTATCTGGCAATACGCTAGATGGCGCAGTGATTATTTCTCAGTGAGATTCAGCGGACCAAGCCTTCCCACCCGGACTCTGTTTATGGCATCTCTTCCACTTCAGCCGACAGCAAGACTACTACAAGCCTCTAGACTTACAGTGTTGTGAAGTGCTATGCTGTGTACAGTGCTGTGCTGTGAAGTGAAGTGTTTTGTGAAGTGCTGTGCTGTGTATTTTAATCATAATTGTCTGTGCAAAGTTGCGGTCAGCTGACTAAGGGAGCGACCCGACAGTACATGCTCTCCCGTCTCTGGTCTGAGGGTGACTGAGGAGCTAGCCGACGCTGGCCACTCGCTCCTACGTCTGGCAGCGCGCCAAGTCTCTCCCCTCCCGCCAGACACACAAACACACACACGCATTCACCTTGTACAAGATTTCTTGTGACTTACTGTAAACTTCTGTAATTCTGTGCATAGATTACGAGGGGCTGACCCGGTCTTTTGCACAGATAGAGTACGGAAGCAGTCGGCATGTCTCACAGGGATCAAAACGATACCCTGGACGATGGGGTTACGAGTTTTAGTGTGGGAGACCTCTCTCCACCCATGCTCACACCCCACACTCCCCACAGTGATAACGCCGAGTCACCCACAGAATCTCCTCGCTCGTCGCGAGCCAGCTCTCCTGCGATGCATGCGTCCACAGATCTCCTTCAACTGATAAAGTGGATGGAAACTTCTCGACGCCGGGACGATATTGCAAGGAGAGAAGAGGAAGAAATTAGGTACAAAGAGTCTGAAAGACGACGCCACAAAGAGGAACAAACACACAGAGAACTCGAAGAGATATGTAGACGTGAGGATGACCTTAGAAGACAGGAGGATCAAGCCAGATTTGAAGCTTTGATTTCTCTGTTAGCCTCCCCACAACGTTCTACCGTACAAGATTCGTCTGCTACAACTGATGTTGATGCGACTAGAGGTACTGGTACCTCATTTCCCGGAGTCGGAACAACACCTCAAAAGGCTGCTGTACAGACGCCTCCCTCTCTGATGTCTGACGCTTCTTATCAGATGTTTCGGGAATGGCGTCGACGTTGGCAAGACTACGCAACAATGGTTGACTTGTCCAGTTTATCACAGCCGAAACAAATGATCCAGCTTCGTATGTGCTTGTCCTTAGAGACACAACGTACTCTCGAGCACACACTTCAAGTGCCTCCTACGACAACTCTGACGGTAGAGGCCGTGCTCGACAAGTTGCAGGAACACGTCAAGGGACAGCGCAACGAAGCACTCAGGAGAAGACAACTCCTCCAATGTAAACAGCTTGATGGAGAATCTTTTGACGCGTTTTTTGTAAGGCTCAAAAGGTGTTCAGAGGAAGTTGATGTTTGTCCCGGACATTCTCAAGTCTGTGAAGAAACACAACTTAAGACAATTATCTTAACGGGTGTCCGAGATGAAGAGCTAGTTCAGCGTCTCATTTCCCTCGACCCCACTTCCTCCCTTCAAGATGTTGTTACGAAATGTCGAGCGTACGAGGCCGCCAGGTGTGCGACTTCAGCTTTACGCTCACAGCCTGACCAGGTGAGGGCGATGTTTTCCTACAGAAAGGGTAAGAAGCAGCAAAGTAACCCCATCCCTCACCCTCCAGCCACACCTTCAGCAGCAGCTTTGTGTAACAGCTGTGCGAGACAGCATAATGCCTCCCAGTGCCCAGCTGCTAAGAGCGTGTGCAGAAGTTGCGACCGCCAGGGTCACTGGGCTTACACAGTCAAGTGCCCTGCTAGCAAAGTTCAGTGTAGACTTTGTGGTCGTGTGGGCCATTATGACAAATGTTGTCGTAAGAAGACACATAAAGGACACCACCTAGGATCCAAGAAGTCATCCTCAGGTAGTGCTGGCGCGCCCCCTCCTTCTGGCAAGCATCAAGACGCTGTGTCCAGTCGTTCCTGCCGTCGTGTACGTAGTTCCACAGACACGACGCCCCAGCACATCAATGTCGTCATTTCTTACGGTAACTCGTCATCCAGTCTTCAGATGTTACCTGACACCGGTGCTGACGTCTCAGTAATTGGTCCACAACATTTAGCAAGTTTGGGAATACCCCGGAGCAACCTACAGCCCCCTCATCAGACAACGAAACTGACAGCTGATGGTTCCAAGATGGCTCCAGCGTTGGGATCTTTCTGGGCTACCCTTACCTTTGGTAAGCAGTCTTGCTCAGCCCGGATTGATGTTCATGATGGTATCCCGACTCCGCTCTTATCATGTGGCTATTGTCAAGAGTTGGCCATTATTTCCAAGGAATTCCCTAAACCTATCTTAAAGGTCACCCATGTCAACAGGTTGAAGGAATTCCCTATCTCTACTGACACGTCCCCTTCTGACGCAAGAGCTTACCTTCTCAAGGAGTTTGCTGACGTGTTGGTTGATAAGAAATCTTTAGGATCCACACCACTCAAGCCGATGGTGGGTCCACCTATGAAGATTCATCTTAAGGATGGTGCTACACCTTTTGCCATCCACACCCCTCGTTTGATTCCTCACGCCTACAAGGAGCTAGTTAGACAAGAGCTTGACTCCATGGTTGTTCAGGGAATCATCAAACTGGCCGGAGACGAACCTTCACCTTGGTGCCACCCTCTCGTCCCCGTCGCCAAACCTCGTGGTGGAGTACGGATCACCACCGATCTATCAAAACTTAACCAACAAGTTTCCCGTCCAGCCCACCCTTCACCCACACCCTTCACAGCTGTTCGAAGTGTGGACCCGAAGGCGAAGTTTTTTACAACTATGGACGCCTTATGTGGTTATTGGCAGATCGAGTTGGCCGAAGAAGACCAACACTTGACTACATTCATCACACCATTTGGAAGATACCAGTATTGCAGAGGCCCCATGGGATTTGCCGCTACGGGCGATGCATTCTGTCAACGTGGTGACGCGGCCCTTCAAGGAGTCACGAATTGTGTCAAGGTGGTTGATGATATCTTACTCCACGACGAAGACTACTGTGCCCACCTCTCCCGGATATATGAAGTGCTCACCAGATGTCGAAAATACGGGATTACCCTCAACGCTGACAAGTTTGTAGTCGCCGCTCCATCAGTGAACTTCTGTGGGTACACCCTCTCAGCATCAGGCATTGCAGCTGACCCGGAGAAAGTAAGTGGAATCAGGGATTTTCCAACCCCTGCCAACCTAACAGACCTCCGTTCTTTTTTAGGTCTGGTCAATCAGCTGGCTGAATTCACACCTGACATCTCCGCCACAGCCCAGCCGTTACGCCCCCTGCTGAGCCCCAGGAGGACATTCCTGTGAACCCCAGATCATCAAGAGACCTTCCAGCAAGTTAAGCAGGCCCTTGTGAGTCCACCTGTCCTCGCCTGTTACGACCCAGCCCTACCCACCGTCCTCCAGACTGAAGCCTCCAGACTCTACGGCGTTGGTTACGCCCTTCTGCAGGACCATGGCGGTGGACAACTCCGCTTAATTCAGTGTGGATCCCGGTTCCTGACGGACGCTGAGACCCGATATGCCATGATTGAGCTGGAGATGTTGGCTGTTGTCTGGGCGATGGCGAAGTGCCGTTTCTACCTAATATGACTTCAGCACTTCACCCTCTTCACGGATCATCGCCCCCTTATACCTATAATCAATCACTACTCTTTGGATGCAGTAGAAAATCCTCGCCTTCAACGTCTGAAAGAGAAGCTCTCGCCTTATCTCTTCACGGCTGTGTGGCGTGCGGGTAAGCTGTTGTGCATCCCGGATGCCCTATCCCGCGCCCCTGTCAGTCGCCCCACCCCAGAGGACGAGATGTTGTGTTCTACAGCTGCTGTATCCCTCAAGTCAGTGGTTTCATTGAAGGCCGTCTTCACATCAGAAGAGTCTACAGCACCGGATGCAGACAAGACCCTTGAAGATCTCCGCACCGCAGCCCGGGCCGACCCTTCCTACATCCGGCTCATCGACTGTGTGTCTCACGGATTTCCATCGAACCGATACGACCTTCATGAATTGCTACTCCCGTACTGGAAAATACGCGAGGACCTCTATTGTGATGGAGACCTCGTCTTGTATGGTCCACGAGTAGTTATTCCTGCTGCCCTACGCCGCCGTCCCTTGGCCCGCCTTCACGACAGCCATCGAGGAGTGGAGGCCACCAAGCGACGGGCGAAGCAGACTGTATTTTGCCCGGAATCAACGCGGACATTGCAAGTACCGTCCGTGCCTGTGAACCGTGCCAGATTCTGGAACCTAGCCAGCAACAGGAACCTTTAATGTGCGACGATAACCCTTCAAGACCCTTCGAGTCTGTGTCGGCCGATTTCTTTGCAGTTGCAGGGAAGTCCTTCCTCGTCATTGCCGACCGACTGTCTGGATGGCCTGTTGTCGTCCCCTGTGGTAGTGATACAACGGCTACTGCTACCATCCGGAGCTTCAGGCATTACTTCAGAGAAGTTGGTGTTCCCCTCCGCCTCAGGACTGATGGAGGACCCCAGTTCACCAGCCACGAGTTCTGGGACTTCATGGACCGTTGGGGAGTCCGTCATGTCGTGACCTCGCCCCACTACCCCCAGGCGAATGGACACGCTGAAGCCGCAGTCAAGACTGTGAAACACCTGATCCTTAAGGTGTCACCCTCAGGAAATATCGACTGCGAGGACTTCGATCGAGGTTTGTTGGAGTTACGCAAAACCCGGAACTTCACCGGACGCTCCCCAGCCCAGGTTCTATACGGACATCCTCTCAGGTCTTGTGTTCCTGCCCACCCAAAGTCTTTTTCTCAAGAGTGGCAGGCCAAGACTGAAGAATGTGACCGCCGTGCAGCAGAACGAGCCGCAGATGTCGCTGCTCGGTACGACTGTCATGCCTGCCCCCTTCCCAGGTTGAGTATCGGCCAGCAGATCAGGATACAAGATCCGGTATCTCACCGCTGGGACAAGGTTGGGGTTGTTATGGGTATTGGCCGGTCCAGGGACTACCAAGTGCGTCTTCCTAGTGGTAGAGTATGGTGGAGGAACCGTCGTTTCCTCCGACCTGTGGAGCTGCCTAGTGTTGACCCCTCCCCAGTTGAGTCCCCTAATATTGATGTCTCTAAAGTAAATCCATCCCCACCTTGTGTTTCTGCCCCAGTACTCCGCAGGTCCGAGCGACTCAGAAACAGAAGGTCCGCTCAAGATGTAACTATGAGCGTATAGGGGGGAGGGAGGTGTATGATATATATGGACACAAAGTAGTGCCTTCAGCTGTATATTGTTATATTACTATTATTAATTATGTATAGTAAAGTATTACAGAACATGTATTAATTCTATGTAATATTCCATTTATTGTGCACCATATTATGTATATAAATTATCACATTTATACTTTATGTATTCAGCTTGTGAATGCTGGCATCTGTATAGGCCAGCGCGTAGTAATACATAGATAGAAGTAGTTAAGACTGAGTCCTGGTGGCGTGCCCACAGGCTTCCTACTGTATCATCTCCCGTACGAGAATAGAACCTACTTTTAAAGACAACAAGTGTTTGTATATACCCTTAGTAGTATAGAACATTCTTTGGGTATCTGGCAATACGCTAGAAGTACCTTTGTAATGTCCCCTTTGTTTAGCCCTGCCTTCCACTTATACACCTCTATCTGGTCGCCCCTCGCTCTACGTCTCGCAAGGGAGTGCAAATTAAGATGCTTTAACCTGTCTCTATACTCAAGGTTCCTAATGCCCGGGATTAGTCTTGTCATTCTCCTCTGAATTCTTTCCAAGGATTCTATATCCATTCTGTAATACGGTGACCAGAACTGAACTGCGTAATCCAGGTGTGGTCTCACAAGAGCAAGATACAGTTTTAGGATGACCTCGCTAGTCTTGTAACTAACACTCCTTTTGTATGAACCCAAGTACTTTATTAGCCTTGTTACGAAAGCAAAAACACATTGTTTACTTGGCTTAAGGTTCCTACTTTATCATTACTTCCTAAATCTCTCTTTGAGTCAGATTTTCATGGCATCGTTATGTTCATCTGGGTTCTGCCTCCTGTTTACATCTCCTATACTGAGTACTTTACATTTGTCGACGTTGAATTTCATCTGCCATTTTTCAGACCATTCGAAAAATTTGTTTAGATCTTCCTGTAGTTTTGCCGAGTCCTCGTCAGATTTGATAACACGTCCTATTTTAGTGTCATCAGCAAATTTACTTATGTTGCTGTCTATGCCGATATCTATATCGTTTATGCATATAATAAATAACAATGGTCCAAGTACTGAGCCTTGGGGAACTCCACTTGTGACGTTGCTCCAATGGGACTTAGTGCCGTATATGCTCACTCGCTGTTTCCTGTCCTGTAACCACGCCCTAATCCATTTAAGGATGTCACCTTTGATGCCATGAGCTTCTACCTTTCTAATCAGTCTTTCGTGGGGGACTCTGTCGAAGGCTTTGTTAAAGTCGAGATATACCACATCATAATTGGGCCTCTCTTCTCGGATCAAAAGACTTATGCAACAGAGAGACAGAGCCTTTCATCTCAATGACCACATCCGCTACAGGTCACTTCGCAACCGAGTCATCCGCGAAATACGCACTGCAAAAAGTCCCACTACCCAACCAAATTACAACACCTGAAGCAGACCAACATCAGTCAATGGTATGGTAAGCTTAAAGAACTCTGTGGACTAAACAATAAGACACACCCCCTTCCCTTCCTTAGCCATCTCACTAATGTTGACGCAGCTGAGCAAACAAATAACCATTTCGCTACTATATGCCAGACGCTCCCCCGGCTTGACACAACCACTCTCCCTGCTTACCTACCAGCCCCCCTTCCCACTGACTTAGTAGAAGAATCGACGCAGCAAAACGCCTGGACAAACTAAAATTAAAACGCTCTACCACCCCCATTGACTTATCAATGAAACTCTTCAAGGAGTTCTCCCCGGAGCTTGCTAAACCCCTATGCTCCATCATCAATGCTTCTCTCAGTCAAGCCAGATGCCCAGCTGACTGGAAGACCTCTTATGTATCACCAGTGCCCAAGTCAACTAGCCCACAATCCTTAAATCAGCTACGACCTATTGCAATCACCCCAATACCCAGCCTAATCTGTGAAAGTTTTGTGTTCGACTGGGCTTATGCTGATATTGCAGGAGTCGTTTGACTGGGCTTATGCTGATATTGCAGGAGTCGTAGACCCTCAGCAATTTGGCAACATGAAAACTTCCTCCACCACTCACTGTCTTGCCAGCTTTCTCGATTACATATACCGCCATCTCGA
>NW_024725163.1:0-16647 GCF_018991925.1 Homarus americanus | reverse complement strand
AGATATTTCCCATTTTCTATGATACAAATTTCCCATTTTCTATGATAAGTAGGTAACCACCTTTCCCAGAAAGTAGATATTTCCCATTTTCTGTGATACAAATTTCCCGTTTTCTATGATAATATACTTCTGAAAATTAGGTAATATTTCCCCAAAAGTCGATAATCTACTTCCCCAAAAAGTCGATAATCTACTTTTACGAAAAGGAGATAATCTTCTTTTCGGGAAAGTAGACAACCAACTTTCCTGGAAAGTAGATATTTCCCATTTTCTGTCATTACAAATTTCCCGTTTTCTATGATAAGTAGATAACCAACTTTCCCAGAAAGTAGATATTTCCCATTTGCTGTGATACAAATTTCCCGTTTTCTATGATAATCTTCTTCGGAAAATTAGGTATTTCCCCAAAAGTAGATAATCTACTTCCCCGAAAAGTCGATAATCTACTTTAACGAAAAGTAGATAATCTACTTTTCGGGAAAGTAGACAACCGACTTTCCCGGAAAGTAGAAATTTCCCATTTTCTATGATACAAATTTCCCATTTTCTGTGATACAAATTTCCCGTTTTCTATGATAATCTACTTCGGAAAATTAGGTAATATTTCCCCAAAATTCGATAATCTACTTCCCCGAAAAGTCGATAATCTACTTTAACGAAAAGTAGATAATCTACTTTTCGGGAAAGTAGACAACCAACTTTCCCGGAAAGTAGATATTTCCCATTTTCTATGATACAAATTTCAAATTTTCTATGATAAGTAGATAACCAACTTTTCCAGAAAGTAGATATTTCCCATTTTCTGTGATACAAATTTCCCGTTTTCTATGATAATCTACTTCGGAAAATTAGGTAATATTTCCCCAAAAGTAGATAATCTACTTCCCCGAAAAGTCGATAATCTACTTTAACGAAAAGTAGATAATCTACTTTTCGGGAAAGTAGACAACCGACTTTCCCGGAAAGTAGAAATTTCCCATTTTCTATGATACAAATTTCCCATTTTCTGTGATACAAATTTCCCGTTTTCTATGATAATCTACTTCGGAAAATTAGGTAATATTTCCCCAAAATTCGATAATCTACTTCCCCGAAAAGTCGATAATCTACTTTAACGAAAAGTAGATAATCTACTTTTCGGGAAAGTAGACAACCAACTTTCCCGGAAAGTAGATATTTCCCATTTTCTATGATACAAATTTCAAATTTTCTATGATAAGTAGATAACCAACTTTTCCAGAAAGTAGATATTTCCCATTTTCTGTGATACAAATTTCCCGTTTTCTATGATAATCTACTTCGGAAAATTAGGTAATATTTCCCCAAAAGTCGATAATCTACTTCCCCAAAAAGTCGATAATCTACTTTTACGAAAAGGAGATAATCTACTTTTCGGGAAAGTAGACAACCAACTTTCCTGGAAAGTAGATATTTCCCATTTTCTATGACACAAATTTCCCATTTTCTAGGATAAGTAGATAACCAACTTTCCCAGAAAGTAGATATTTCCCATTTTCTGTGATACAAATTTCCCGTTTTCTATGATAATCTACTTCGGAAAATTAGGTAATAATTCCCCAAAAGTCGATAAATACTTCCCTGAAAAGTCGATAATCTACTTTAGCGAAAAGTAGATAATCTACTTTTCGGGAAAGTAGACAACCAACTTTCCCGGAAAGTAGATATTTCCCATTTTCTATGATAAGAAGATAACCAACTTTCGCGGAAAGTAGATATTTCTCATTTTCTATGATACAAATTTCCCATTTTCTATGATACAAATTTCCCATTTTCTATGATAAGTAGATAACCAACTTTCCCAGAAAGAAGATATTTCCCATTTTCTATGATACAAATTTCCCATTTTCTATGATAATCTACTTCGGAAAATTAGGTAATATTTCCACAAAAGTCGATAATCTATTTCCCCAAAATGTCGATAATCTACTTTCCCGAAAAGTAGAATATCTACTTTTCAGGAAAGTAGATAACCAACTTTCCCAGAAAGTAGATATTTCCCAGTTTCTATGATACAAATTTTCCATTTTCTATGATAAGTAGGTAACCAACTTTCCCAGAAAGTAGATATTTCCCATTTTCTGTGATACAAATTTCCCGTTTTCTATGATAATCTACTTCGGAAAATTAGGTAATATTTCCAAAAAAGTCGATAATCTACTTCCCCGAAAAATCGATAATCTACTTCAACGAAAAGTAGATAATCTACTTTTCGGGAAAGTAGACAACCGACTTTCCCGGAAAGTAGATATTTCCCATTTTCTATGATACAAATTTCCCATTTTCTATGATAAGTAGATATCCAACTTTCCTGCAGTGGAGAGCCACTGCAGATACAATTTCCTGTTTTATGCATAATCTTCGAAAATAGTAATATTTCCCCAAAAGTCGATAATCTACTTCCCCGAAAAGTCGATAATCTACTTTAACGAAAAGTAGATTATCTACTTTTCGGGAAAGTAGATAACCAACTTTCCCGGAAAGTAGATATTTCCCATTTTCTATGATACAATTTTCCCGTTTTCTATGATAAGTAGATAACCAACTTTCCCAGAAAGTAGATATTTCCCAGTTTCTATGATACAAATTTTCCATTTTCTATGATAAGTAGGTAACCAACTTTCCCAGAAAGTAGATATTTCCCATTTTCTGTGATACAAATTTCCCGTTTTCTATGATAATCTACTTCGGAAAATTAGGTAATATTTCCAAAAAAGTCGATAATCTACTTCCCCGAAAAATCGATAATCTACTTCAACGAAAAGTAGATAATCTACTTTTCGGGAAAGTAGACAACCGACTTTCCCGGAAAGTAGATATTTCCCATTTTCTATGATACAAATTTCCCATTTTCTATGATAAGTAGATATCCAACTTTCCCAGAAAGTAGATATTTCCCATTTTCTGTGATACAAATTTCCCGTTTTCTATGATAATCTTCGGAAAATTAGGTAATATTTCCCCAAAAGTCGATAATCTACTTCCCCGAAAAGTCGATAATCTAATTTAACGAAAAGTAGATTATCTACTTTTCGGGAAAGTAGATAACCAACTTTCCCGGAAAGTAGATATTTCCCAGTTTCTATGATACAAATTTCCCATTTTCTATGATAAGTAGGAAACCAACTTTCCCAGAAAGTAGATATTTCCCATTTTCTGTGATAAAAATTTCCCGTTTTCTATGATAATCTACTTCGGAAAATTAGGCAATATTTCCCGAAAAGTCGATAATCTACTTCCCCGAAAAGTCGATAATCTATTTTAACGAAAAGTAGATAATCTACTTTTCGGGAAAGTAGACAACCAACTTTCCCGGAAAGTAGACAACCAACTTTCCCGGAAAGTAGACAACCAACTTTCCCGGAAAGTAGATATTTCCCATTTTCTATGATACAAATTTCCCGTTTTCTATGATAATCTACTTCGGAAAATTAGGCAATATTTCCCCAAAAGTCGATAATCTACTTCCCCGAAAAGTCGATAATCTACTTTAACGAAAAGTAGATAATCTACTTTTCGGGAAAGTAGATAACCAACTTTCCCGGAAAGTAGATATTTCCCATTTTCTATGATACAAATTTCCCATTTTTTTTGATAAGTAGGTAACCACCTTTCCCAGAAAGTAGATATTTCCCATTTTCTGTGATACAAATTTCCCGTTTTCTATGATAATCTTCTTCGGAAAATTAGGTAATATTTCCCCAAAAGTAGATAATCTACTTCCCCGAAAAGTCGATAATCTACTTTCCCGAAAAGTAGATAATCTACATTTCGGGAAAGTAGACAACCGACTTTCGCGGAAAGTAGATATTTCCCATTTTCTATGATACAAATTTCCCATTTTCTATGATAAATAGGTAACCAACTTTCCCAGAAAGTAGATATTTCCCATTTTCTGTGATAAAAATTTCCCGGTTTCTATGATAATCTACGGAAATTTAGGTAATATTTCCCCAAAAGTCGATAATCTACTTCCCCGAAAAGTCGATAATCTACTTTAACGAAAAGTAGATAATCTACTTTTCGGGAAAGTAGATAACCAACTTTCCCGGAAAGTAGATATTTCCCATTTTCTATGATACAAATTTCCCATTTTCTATGATAAGTAGGTAACCACCTTTCCCAGAAAGTAGATATTTCCCATTTTCTGTGATACAAATTTCCCGTTTTCTATGATAATATACTTCTGAAAATTAGGTAATATTTCCTCAGTAGAGGAATTCATTTCTGAAAGTCGATAACGCCTCCTGAAAGAATTCATTTCGGAAGTAACCTGACTATGTGAAAGTAGATATTTCCCATTTTCTATGATACAAATTTCCCATTTTCTATGATAAATAGGTAACCAACTTTCCCAGAAAGTAGATATTTCCCATTTTCTGTGATAAAAATTTCCCGGTTTCTATGATAATCTACGGAAATTTAGGTAATATTTCCCCAAAAGTCGATAATCTACTTCCCCGAAAAGTCGATAATCTACTTTAACGAAAAGTAGATAATCTACTTTTCGGGAAAGTAGATAACCAACTTTCCCGGAAAGTAGATATTTCCCATTTTCTATGATACAAATTTCCCATTTTCTATGATAAGTAGGTAACCACCTTTCCCAGAAAGTAGATATTTCCCATTTTCTGTGATACAAATTTCCCGTTTTCTATGATAATATACTTCTGAAAATTAGGTAATATTTCCCCAAAAGTCGATAATCTACTTCCCCAAAAAGTCGATAATCTACTTTTACGAAAAGGAGATAATCTTCTTTTCGGGAAAGTAGACAACCAACTTTCCTGGAAAGTAGATATTTCCCATTTTCTGTCATTACAAATTTCCCGTTTTCTATGATAAGTAGATAACCAACTTTCCCAGAAAGTAGATATTTCCCATTTGCTGTGATACAAATTTCCCGTTTTCTATGATAATCTTCTTCGGAAAATTAGGTATTTCCCCAAAAGTAGATAATCTACTTCCCCGAAAAGTCGATAATCTACTTTAACGAAAAGTAGATAATCTACTTTTCGGGAAAGTAGACAACCGACTTTCCCGGAAAGTAGAAATTTCCCATTTTCTATGATACAAATTTCCCATTTTCTGTGATACAAATTTCCCGTTTTCTATGATAATCTACTTCGGAAAATTAGGTAATATTTCCCCAAAATTCGATAATCTACTTCCCCGAAAAGTCGATAATCTACTTTAACGAAAAGTAGATAATCTACTTTTCGGGAAAGTAGACAACCAACTTTCCCGGAAAGTAGATATTTCCCATTTTCTATGATACAAATTTCAAATTTTCTATGATAAGTAGATAACCAACTTTTCCAGAAAGTAGATATTTCCCATTTTCTGTGATACAAATTTCCCGTTTTCTATGATAATCTACTTCGGAAAATTAGGTAATATTTCCCCAAAAGTAGATAATCTACTTCCCCGAAAAGTCGATAATCTACTTTAACGAAAAGTAGATAATCTACTTTTCGGGAAAGTAGACAACCGACTTTCCCGGAAAGTAGAAATTTCCCATTTTCTATGATACAAATTTCCCATTTTCTGTGATACAAATTTCCCGTTTTCTATGATAATCTACTTCGGAAAATTAGGTAATATTTCTGTACCGATAATCTACTTTGAAAAAGTCGATACCCATTGTATTTAAAAGCAGATAAATTACCAAAGTAGACAACCAACTTTCCTGGAAAGTAGATATTTCCCATTTTCTATGACACAAATTTCCCATTTTCTAGGATAAGTAGATAACCAACTTTCCCAGAAAGTAGATATTTCCCATTTTCTGTGATACAAATTTCCCGTTTTCTATGATAATCTACTTCGGAAAATTAGGTAATAATTCCCCAAAAGTCGATAAATACTTCCCTGAAAAGTCGATAATCTACTTTTACGAAAAGGAGATAATCTACTTTTCGGGAAAGTAGACAACCAACTTTCCCGGAAAGTAGATATTTCTCATTTTCTATGATACAAATTTCCCATTTTCTATGACACAAATTTCC
Source organism: Homarus americanus (assembly GCF_018991925.1). NCBI lineage: Eukaryota > Metazoa > Arthropoda > Malacostraca > Decapoda > Nephropidae > Homarus > Homarus americanus. The sequence goes on along the minus strand of NW_024725163.1, from coordinate 10,621 downwards.
CATTTTCTATGATACAAATTTCCCATTTTCTATGATAAGTAGATAACCAACTTTCCCAGAAAGTAGATATTTCCCATTTTCTATGATACAAATTTCCCATTTTCTATGATAATCTACTTCGGAAAATTAGGTAATATTTCCACAAAAGTCGATAATCTATTTCCCCAAAATGTCGATAATCTACTTTCCCGAAAAGTAGATTATCTACTTTTCAGGAAAGTAGATAACCAACTTTCCCAGAAAATAGATATTTCCCAGTTTCTATGATACAAATTTTCCATTTTCTATGATAAGTAGGTAACCAACTTTCCCAGAAAGTAGATATTTCCCATTTTCTGTGATACAAATTTCCCGTTTTCTATGATAATCTACTTCGAAAAATTAGGTAATATTTCCAAAAAAGTCGATAATCTACTTCCCCGAAAAATCGATAATCTACTTCAACGAAAAGTAGATAATCTACTTTTCGGGAAAGTAGACAACCGACTTTCCCGGAAAGTAGATATTTCCCATTTTCTATGATACAAATTTCCCATTTTCTATGATAAGTAGATATCCAACTTTCCCAGAAAGTAGATATTTCCCATTTTCTGTGATACAAATTTCCCGTTTTCTATGATAATCTTCGGAAAATTAGGTAATATTTCCCCAAAAGTCGATAATCTACTTCCCCGAAAAGTCGATAATCTACTTTAACGAAAAGTAGATTATCTACTTTTCGGGAAAGTAGATAACCGCTTAACTTCTTGGTAGATATTTCCTATTTTTTATGATGCAAGAATTTTCCTGTTTTTTATGATAAGAGATAAACTTAACTTCTGCAGAAAGTAGATATTTCCAGTTTCTATGATGGCCAAATTTTCCATTTTCTATGATACAAGTAGTAAACCAACACCCTTTCCCCAGCAGACATTTCATTTTCAGATATACCGTTTTTTATGATATAATTCCATGGTAATTAGGTGAATATTTCAAAGTTTTGATAATTCATTTCCTTAAAAAATTTAGATACACTCCATTTCAATGGTAGTAGATAATCTACTTTTCGGGAAAGTAGACAACCGACTTTCCCGGAAAGTAGATATTTCCCATTTTCTATGATACAAATTTCCCATTTTCTATGATAAGTAGATATCCAACTTTCCCAGAAAGTAGATATTTCCCATTTTCTGTGATACAAATTTCCCGTTTTCTATGATAATCTTCGGAAAATTAGGTAATATTTCCCCAAAAGTCGATAATCTACTTCCCCGAAAAGTCGATAATCTAATTTAACGAAAAGTAGATTATCTACTTTTCGGGAAAGTAGATAACCAACTTTCCCGGAAAGTAGATATTTCCCAGTTTCTATGATACAAATTTCCCATTTTCTATGATAAGTAGGAAACCAACTTTCCCAGAAAGTAGATATTTCCCATTTTCTGTGATAAAAATTTCCCGTTTTCTATGATAATCTACTTCGGAAAATTAGGCAATATTTCCCGAAAAGTCGATAATCTACTTCCCCGAAAAGTCGATAATCTATTTTAACGAAAAGTAGATAATCTACTTTTCGGGAAAGTAGACAACCAACTTTCCCGGAAAGTAGACAACCAACTTTCCCGGAAAGTAGACAACCAACTTTCCCGGAAAGTAGATATTTCCCATTTTCTATGATACAAATTTCCCGTTTTCTATGATAATCTACTTCGGAAAATTAGGCAATATTTCCCCAAAAGTCGATAATCTACTTCCCCGAAAATTCGATAATCTATTTTAACGAAAAGTAGATAATCTACTTTTCGGGAAAGTAGACAACCAACTTTCCCGGAAAGTAGACAACCAACTTTCCCGGAAAGTAGACAACCAACTTTCCCGGAAAGTAGATATTTCCCATTTTCTATGAAACAAATTTCCCATTTTCTATGATAAGTAGATAACCAACTTTCCCAGAAAGTAGATATTTCCCATTTTCTGTGATACAAATTCCGCGTTTTCTATGATAATCTTCTTCGGAAAATTAGGTAATATTTCCCCAAAAGTAGATAATCTACTTCCCCGAAAAGTCGATAATCTACTTTCCCGAAAAGTAGATAATCTACATTTCGGGAAAGTAGACAACCGACTTTCGCGGAAAGTAGATATTTCCCATTTTCTATGATACAAATTTCCCATTTTCTATGATAAATAGGTAACCAACTTTCCCAGAAAGTAGATATTTCCCATTTTCTGTGATAAAAATTTCCCGGTTTCTATGATAATCTACGGAAATTTAGGTAATATTTCCCCAAAAGTCGATAATCTACTTCCCCGAAAAGTCGATAATCTACTTTAACGAAAAGTAGATAATCTACTTTTCGGGAAAGTAGATAACCAACTTTCCCGGAAAGTAGATATTTCCCAGTTTCTATAATACAAATTTCCCATTTTCTATGATAAGTAGGTAACCAACTTTCCCAGAAAGTAGATATTTCCTATTTTCTGTGATACAAATTTCCCGTTTTCTATGATAATCTACTTCGAAAAATTAGGTAATATTTCCCCAAAAGTCGATCATCTCCTTCCCCAAAATGTCGATAATCTACTTTAACGAAAAGGAGATAATCTTCTTTTCGGGAAAGTAGACAACCAACTTTCCTGGAAAGTAGATATTTCCCATTTTCTGTGATTACAAATTTCCCGTTTTCTGTGATAAGTAGATAACCAACATTCCCAGAAAGTAGATATTTCCCATTTGCTGTGATACAAATTTCCCGTTTTCTATGATAATCTTCTTCGGAAAATTAGGTAATATTTCCCCAAAAGTAGATAATCTATTTCCCCAAAATGTCGATAATCTACTTTAACGAAAAGTAGATAATCTACTTTTCGGGAAAGTAGATAACCAACTTTCCCGGAAAGTAGATATTTCCCAGTTTCTATAATACAAATTTCCCATTTTCTATGATAAGTAGGTAACCAACTTTCCCAGAAAGTAGATATTTCCTATTTTCTGTGATACAAATTTCCCGTTTTCTATGATAATCTACTTCGAAAAATTAGGTAATATTTCCCCAAAAGTCGATAATCTACTTCCCCGAAAAGTCGATAATCTACTTTAACGAAAAGTAGATAATCTACTTTTCGGGATAGACAACCAACTTTCCCGGAAAGTAGATATTTCCCATTTTCTATGATACAAATTTCCCATTTTCTATGATAAGTAGATAACCAACTTTCCCAGAAAGTAGATATTTCCCATTTTCTGTGATACAAATTTCCCGTTTTCTATGATAATCTTCTTCGGAAAATTAGGTAATATTTCCCCAAAAGTAGATAATCTACTTCCCCGAAAAGTCGATAATCTACTTTAACGAAAAGTAGATAATCTACTTTTCGGGAAAGTAGACAACCGACTTTCCCGGAAAGTAGAAATTTCCCATTTTCTATGATACAAATTTCCCATTTTCTGTGATACAAATTTCCCGTTTTCTATGATAATCTACTTCGGAAAATTAGGTAATATTTCCCCAAAATTCGATAATCTACTTCCCCGAAAAGTCGATAATCTACTTTAACGAAAAGTAGATAATCTACTTTTCGGGAAAGTAGACAACCAACTTTCCCGGAAAGTAGATATTTCCCATTTTCTATGATACAAATTTCAAATTTTCTATGATAAGTAGATAACCAACTTTTCCAGAAAGTAGATATTTCCCATTTTCTGTGATACAAATTTCCCGTTTTCTATGATAATCTACTTCGGAAAATTAGGTAATATTTCCCCAAAAGTAGATAATCTACTTCCCCGAAAAGTCGATAATCTACTTTAACGAAAAGTAGATAATCTACTTTTCGGGAAAGTAGACAACCGACTTTCCCGGAAAGTAGAAATTTCCCATTTTCTATGATACAAATTTCCCATTTTCTGTGATACAAATTTCCCGTTTTCTATGATAATCTACTTCGGAAAATTAGGTAATATTTCCCCAAAATTCGATAATCTACTTCCCCGAAAAGTCGATAATCTACTTTAACGAAAAGTAGATAATCTACTTTTCGGGAAAGTAGACAACCAACTTTCCCGGAAAGTAGATATTTCCCATTTTCTGTGATACAAATTTCCCGTTTTCTATGATAAATTAGATATCCTTTTCAAGAAAGTAGATATTTCCCATTTTCTGTGATACAAATTTCGTTTTCTATGATAATCTACTTCGGAAAATTAGGTAATATTTCCCCCAAAGTAGATAATCTACTTCCCCGAAAAGTCGATAATCTACTTTCCCGAAAAGTAGATAATCTACTTTTCGGGAAAGTAGACAACCAACTTTCCCGGAAAGTAGATATTTCCCATTTTCTATGATACAAATTTCCCATTTTCTATGATAAGTAGATAACCAACTTTCCCAGAAAGTAGATATTTCCCATTTTCTTTGATACAAATTTCCCGTTTTCTATGATAATCTACTTCGGAAAATTAGGTAATATTTCCACAAAAGTCGATAATCTATTTCCCCAAAATGTCGATAATCTACTTTCCCGAAAAGTAGATTATCTACTTTTCGGGAAAGTAGATAACCAACTTTCCCGGAAAGTAGATATTTCCCAGTTTCTATGATACAAATTTCCCATTTTCTATGATAAGTAGGTAACCAACTTTCCCAGAAAGTAGATATTTCCCATTTTCTGTGATACAAATTTCCCGTTTTCTATGATAATCTACTTCGGAAAATTAGGTAATATTTCCCCAAAGTAGATAATCTACTTCCCCAAAAAGTCGATAATCTACTTTCCCAAAAAGTAGATAATCTATTTTTCGGGAAGTAGAGAACCAACTTTCCCAGAAAGTAGATATTTCCCATTTTGTGACACTACCTTTCCTTAGGGACATTGGTGCCCCGCAGGGTCTATTCCAGGGGCGACTGAGTCCCAAGGTTCTTCCCAGGGGCAGTGGTGCTCTCCCAAGGGTGGCGGCCCACCCAGGAATGCATACACGAATGGCGGCGCGCCCAGAGGCCAACCCGTGGACGGCTGCACCCGCAAGGGCCCTCTCAGGGGTGGCGGCACCGACGGAGGTTCTATCGGGGGGGTGTGCCCCCAGGGGCCTCTCCCAATGGCAATGGCTTCCTTAGGGATCCTCCCAAGGGTGGTGGGGCCCTCAAGGTGTTCTTGTTAGGGGTAGTAGCGATCCCAGACGCGGTAGTACCATTAGAAGCCCTCCCAGGGATGGCGGCACCCACAGGAGACCTGCCAGGCGTGGTTGTGCCCTAGGGGCCCTCCCAGGGGCGGCAGCGCCCTTAGGGGCCTTCCCAAAGATGGAGGCTCTCTCAGGGGCACTGCCAGGTGCTGTGGCATCCCTCGGGCCCCTCCCAGGGGCTGTGGTGCCGAAGGGGCTCTCCCAGAAGCGGTGACACTGCCAGGGGTTCTCCCAGGGGCAGTGGCACCCCCAGACAGTGCACATACTGCATACGTCCAGCAATTACTTACTTCACTGTGATTGGTGGACTAAAATGTATATTCACCAAATTATATCCAATAAGAGAACAGTGCAATCAGTGTTTTCCTGTTGGATATATAATCTCCTTTTCATTATTCAGGATGCGTGGATACTGGAAATGTGATGGGCGGTGCATGTATTTTAGGTCATATCTCTCAGAGTTCAAAATAGTACAAGAACAACTGTCCCAGGGGGACCTCCAAAGGGCAACAGCACCTTAGGGGCTCTTCCAGGGACGGTGGCTACCCCATGGGCCCTCCCAGGGGCGGTGGTGCAACCACCACCAACAACATTCCAACACACCTACACCAACACCAACAACACTCCAACACACCACCACCACCAACAACAACAACACTTGCCACCACCACCACCACCACCAACAACAACACTTGCCACCACCAACAACACTGACCTCCACCACCACCAACAACACTGACCTCCACCACCAATAACACTTGCCACCACCACCACCAACAACACTGACCACTAACAACAACACTCACCACCACCGACAACAACATTCACCACCATCAACACTAACCAGCACCACTACCTCACATTACCCACTACAACACTCCTGTGACCACCAGCCACCACTACACTCCTGTGACCACCACCACCACCACAACACTCCTGTGACCACCAGCCACCACCACCACTACACTCCTGTGACCACCACCACCACCACTACACTCCTGTGACCACCACCACCACCAGTAACACTCCTGTGACCACCACCACCCTCCCGTGACCACCACTCCCATGACCACCTGCCACCACCACCGCATTCCTGCGACCACCACCCACATGAAAGAAGAAAAAGGAGGTTGCAAAATCAGTGGTGTGTTAAAAGAGTATACTGTATATATGTAGGAACTTTTTTATTAACATACAAAATACATAAAATTCAGAGATTACTAAAATGTATTAGTGAAACTACAAATTCACTAGAATTGCATCTGAACCTCCAAACTTTCCCCGTGAAATATGTAGTTTTACAAAATTATAAGAGCTCATAGAAAATAAAATAAAAAATAGATATATACAGTACAGTAATAAAAATCCTCAAATTGAAGACCCTTTGATCAATCACTATCATACTCAATATACTGGACACCTTTGAGCATACTTGTTGATTGTTTATCACGAAGTGTTTGATGATCTCCAATGCTGCTGAAGCTCTGAAATATTTCCAATGATTTTTACTCATCATAATACATCTTATCCTTTTTTTAAAAGTAAAAGCCTAGGTTGCTCATTCTTTGTCACACAAAGTTATATTCCTGTGAATATTACATGAATGTTCCAATAATGGATGAGTTTAACTAACTCAAACCCACCTCAAGTAGGATAAAAAAAAAGTAAATAAATGAATGATAAACTGAGCACAGTCCCAGTACAGTATAACCTCAGATATCCAGAATGCATGGGGAATTGAGTTAGCCAGATAATAGTGTTTTTGTTGTTGTTTTTTTGGATGTTTGAGAGTTGCCCTTACAAATACACATCTCAAACTCAAGAACATAGTCATAGTAAATATTATAAAAGGAATAAAAGGACATAGTAAATACAGTACGTATTATGAAAATATCTACCGTGGCAGCCTGTAGCCATTTGACGCCGAAAATGAAACTTATAATTTAAAATTATATACTGTAAATAAAATTAAATCCTGTTGTTTAAATATCAAAATTAAAATAACATAAAAATCTGTATTTATTTAAAATTACAACAGGTACAACAGGTAAGTATCTTTATTGCAATTAAAAATTTTAAACGTCCAACATCAGGTACTGTACTGAACTTCTCTTGCTGAGCACCTTTAAGATGGAGAAAGAGCCATATTTCGACTGGCACTCGGCCAAAAACTGACTCCTCAAGTCCCCATGGTTGGGAAACTCTACCAGCAAGTGCTCCACAGTCAGTGGCACCAGGCAGTCATCACAGTGATACAGTGGTCCTCTGGCCATTAGGAAACTGCTGGTTAGGTGAGTGTGTCCAATACGTAGATGGGTAAGGGCAGTCTCATGGCGGCAGGGCATCAATGAATATTTTCACAGACAGAGATCTTTTTTGGTAATCTCTTAAACTTGTTGGGAACGGATAAATTATCCCATTGTAGCTGTCAGAATGACCGGATGGCTGACCTGACTGCAGGGAAGAAATCTCTGAGGGAGGGAGCATAAAGGGGCATAACGAGATGCAGCAGACTTGGCCACCTTGTCAGGAACCCAACAGAAATCCACATTATGGCCCTACCGACAGAGGACCACTAGCCAGTTAAAGATATCTAAAACGAGAGGGTGGATGAGATTATAAAATTTCAAAGAAGTCCCCCACTGCAGCTAAAATCAGGGCAGATGGCTCCAAACCCAACACCAGTGTTGGATTTGGAGCCATCTGTATAAACATGCACTGAGCCATTATGTTAAGTTGCATGTTCCTTGAAATACATCCTGGCCATCACTTCATTAATATCAACCTTGCTCCCTGGGAGTACCACCTCTGTCGTTACTGGTAGGTCCCATGGGGCCACTCTCAGCACGTTCACTGGGGTGACCGGGAGTTGGAGAAGTGATTAGTTAGTTAACCAGCTCCTGGACACAAAAGCCAAAGGATTGGGGAATGTGTGGTCCATGAATATATCAGATATGGCCTCACATGTTGGAGATCTATGGAGACGCTGTACTCGGCACCAGCAAGCCATTAGGGACTGCTGATACATATCCAGTGGTGGTAATCCAGCATCCACCAGAAGACTGTTTATTGGGGAGGATCTAAAGGCTCCTGTGGACAAACAGATGCCAGGGTAATGTAATGTATCTTATGTTCTTTAGTCCAGCCGATGTGGCTGAAGAGTACAGCTCATATTCATACGCCAGCTTTGACCCCACGATAGCATAGTCTTGAGAGGGTCCTACGGTCAGCATCCCAGGATGCATGGGATAAGACCCTTAGAAGGTTAAGGGCTTTTAAGCATGATGTCTTAAGTGATCTAAGGTGGGGAATCCAAGTTATTCTCCTATCTACCACCAGGCCTAGGAAATGTGTCTCTTTCACTACCGGAATGCAGGTACCATATAATATTAATTGGGGTCAGGGTGGAGACCCCAGATCTGACAGAAATACAAGTTGAGAACCTGAAGCCACTCTCCTCTGCCCATTGGGACACTTGAATCACTGCCAATGTACATATAGTGTGCTAGAGACTCCTGGTGAAAGATATCAGGTGACACTGTTAATTGCCATGGCAAAAAGGGCCACATTCAAAACTGTGCCCTATAGTATCCCCTCCATCTGGTGAAATGATCTGGACAGTGAGGTACCCACCCTCACCTGAAAAGCACGGTTTGCCATGAATGACTTAAGGAAATGGGGTATCTGTCCTCGGAGTCCACAGTGATGTAGCTCTTTTAAAATCCCAAACCTTCAGGCTCTATCATATGCCTCTTGTTGCTGGAACAAGGAGGCTAATTGACCACCTCTCTGTGATACAGAAGCAAATGCCTCTGATGACACACCACCATCTATCTATTGTCAGGATAGGGGGTGTGCTGGGAGAGTGCTTCCCATCAATCCTTCTCACTCTCTTCCACACTTTTGACATGATGTTCGAGTGTTTATTGTGTTCACAAACTCTGCTTAAGACTTACGTCGTGCCTCCTTTAATATTTTACAAGCATTCTTTAGACCACCATAGGACTGGCTGCTTTTTAGAAAACCCAGAAGTCTTGGGGATGGTTTGTTCAACAGAACTAAAGAGTATCGAGGTTAAGTATTCCACTGCTTCTTCCATCATCTGTAAGTGATCCACCTCTCTTTCTAACTCAGCTAGGAGTTTGAAATGGCTTCAGTCAGCCCTGTCCAGACACCAGTAAGGAAGACAGTTAGGGCCGATCACATCCGGTGTGCGAAGGATGACTGGGAAGTGATCACTCCCACATAGATCATCCCAGATTTCCCACAAAAAATCCATGCCTGGTGTTGCAGAGCACAAGGAGAGGTCTTATGACAGAGTGGGTTCTTGTTTGCACATGGCAATGGGTTGGGACACCAGTGTTCATGATATGGAGCTGCAGATCCTGTACCACAGACTCCAACACAGTTCCTCATAAATTGGTCGCATTGTCTCCCCACAATCTCCTTCTCCCATTCAAATTCCCCAAAATTACGAATGGAGGAGGAAGCTTCCCAATTAGGTTAATTAAATCTGTCCTGGACACTGGTGTACCAGGAGGGAGGTAGAGTGAGCAGACAGCATACACCCTTCTTAGATGAAGGTGAACAGCCACTGCTTGCAGGGGGCAATGCAGCTGCATAGTGGTGAATGGAATATTCTTGGAGGTGGAGACAAGGATGGCACTGCCTCCATGATGACCACCATCTCCTATTGGATCAGAATATATGGCTTGATAACCATGAGAAAGAGGATGGTGGCTTTCACCAATAATCATCTCCTACAAACATAGACAAACTGGTGAAAGGTGAGACAGTAAAATGGCAAGAGGCCCCCAATTAGCCTTAAGCCCTTGGATATTCCATTGCATCAGGGTGAATATTATTTATATTGACTTCCAGCAACGGGGTTTTTCAGAAGGAGTTTTTGAATTTGATTGGGGAAACCGATTTGGAGGTAGGGGAATGATATGGTGTACCTGCATTTTTCAGAATCCCAGTGAACGATGGTGATACCCCAGGCTTAGGGGGCCTGTTGGTATCCGTTGTCACCCACCCAGACCTACCAAATATCTTTATACCCACAGGATCAAGGTTCTGTGGTTGACTGGCTCTTGCTGTTGCTGGCAGTTTTGCAGAAACCTTTGTAGTTCACTGAATGCATATCAGTCGGTAACTCTGAGGAGGGAGTGTTGACAGGAGCCAACACCCCACTAGCCCTCAAGTAACCTCTTGATGATTCTATGGGCTGAACCTTTGGAGGGGGTGTCCCCCCTAAAGATTCTTCACTATGGTTTCTTTTGTTACCCAGACACTCTTCCTTTTGAGAACAAGGGGCTGAAGGAGTGGGCTTCTGGGATTCATTTATCTCAGGTGCAGATAGTACACTAACTAATGATGTGGATATTTTGAGATTAACATAACGAGAAAGACTACATATCTTTAGGCTTGACATTTTTGGTCTAGATGATGTAGGTTTTATTG
>NW_024725162.1:0-15670 GCF_018991925.1 Homarus americanus | reverse complement strand
GATTATAACAACCACGACCATGATTACAATAACCACGACCATTATTATACCAACCACGACAATGATTATAACAACAAGGACCATAATTATAGCCTCCACGACCATGATTATAACAACCACGACCATGATTATAACAACGATGACCAAGATTATAACATCCACGGCATTGATTATAACAACTACGACCATGATTATAATAAACACGACCATGATTATAACAACCACGACCATGATTATAACAATCACGACCATGATTATAACAACCACGACCATGATTATATCAAAGACGACCATGATTTTAACAACCACGACCATGATTACAATAACAACGACCATTATTATACCAACCACGACAATGATTATAACAACCACGACCATGATTATTACAACAACTACTTAATCATGATTATAATAACCACAACCAAGATTATAACCTACCACTACCATGATTATAATACCACGACCATGATTATATCAACCAGGCCCAAGATTATAACAACCAAGACTATGATTATATCACCCCCGACTATGATTATATCACCAACGACCATGATTATAAAACCACGACCATGATTATATCAACCACGACCATGATTATAACAACCAGGACCATGACTATAACAACCAGGACCATGATTATCACAACCACAACCATGATTATAACAACCAGGAACATGACTATAACAACAACGACTATGATTATAACAACCACGAAAATGATTATAACAACCACGACCATGATTATAACAACCAGGTGGATGACTATAACAACAAGGACCATGAATATAACAACCACGACCATGATTATAACAACCAAGACCATGATTATAATAACCACGACCATAATTATAACAACCACGACCATGATTATAACACCAAGACTATGATTATATCACCCACGACTAAGATTATAAAAACCACGACAATGATTATAACAACCACGACCATGATTATAACAACTACGACAATGATTATAACACCCACGACCATGATTATATCACCCACGACCATGATTATAACAACCAGGACGATGACTATAACAACCAGGACCAGAATTTTAACAACCAGGACTATGATTATAACAAAAACGACCATGATAATAACAAGCAGGACTATGATTAGTAAATAAATTAATGACCGGCGATTATAACAAACACGACCATGATTATAACAACCACGACCATGATTATAACCACGACCATGGTTATGACAACCATGACCATGATTATAATAACCACGACCATTATTATAACAGACACGACCATGATTATAACAACCACGACCATGATTATAAAAACCACGACCATGATTATAATAACCATGACCATGATTATATACAACCACGACCATGATTATAACAATCACGACCATGATTATAACAACCACGACCATGATTATATCAAACATGACCATGATTATACCAACCACGACCATGAATATAACAACCACGACCATGATTATAACAACCACGACCATGATTATATCAAACATGACCATGATTATACCAACCACGACCATGAATATAGCAACCACGACCATGATTATAATAATCACGACCATGATTAAAACAACCACGACCATGATTATAACAACCACGACCATGATTATACGAACCACGACCATGATTATAAAAACCGTGACCATGATTATAAGAACCACGACCATGATTATAACAACCACGACCATGATTATAACAACCACGACTATGATCATAACAACCACGACCATGATTATAACAACCACGACCATGATTATAATATCCACAACCATAATTATAACAACCACGACATTGATTATAACAACCACGACCATGATTATAACAACGATGACCAAGATTATAACAGCCACGACCATGATTATATCAACTACAACCATGATTATAAGAACCACGACCATGATTATAACAACCACGACCATGATTATAACAACCACGAGAATGATTATAACAACCACGACCATGATTATACCAACCACGACAATGATTATAACAACAAGGACCATGATTATAACAACCACGACAATGATTATAACAACAAGGACCATGATTTTAACAACAACGACCATGATTATATCAAACACGACCATGATTATAACAACTGCGACTATGATTATAAAAACCACGTCCATGATTGTAATAACCACGACCATGATTATAAGAACCATAACCATGATTATAACACCCACGACCATGATTATAACAAAAACGATCATGATTATATCAAAGACGACCATGATTATAACAACCACGACCCTGATTACAATAACCACGACCATTATTATACCAACCACGACAATGATTATAACAACCACGACCATGATTATAACAACCACGACCATGATTATAATTACCACAACCAAGATTATAACCTACACTACCATGATTATAATACCACGACCATGATTATATCAACCAGGCCCAAGATTATAACAACCAAGACTATGATTATATCACCCTCGACTATGATTATATCACCCACGACCATGATTATAACAACCACGACCATGATTATTACAACCACGACCATGATTATAACAACCACGACCATGATTATAAAAACCACGACTATGATTATAACAACCACGACCATGATCATAACAACGATGACCAAGATTATAACAACCACGACTATGATTATAACTTGCACGACCATGATTATAACAACCACGACCATGATTATAACAACCACGACTGTGATTATAACAACCACGACCATGATTATAACAACGATGACAAGATTATAACAACCACGACCATGATTATAACAACTACGACCATGATTATAATAAACACGACCATGATTATAACAACCACGACCATGATTATAACAACTACGACCATGATTATAATAACCACGACCATAATTATAACAACCACGACCATGATTATAACACCAAGACTATGATTATATCACCCACGACAATGATTATAAAAACCACGACTATGATTATAACAACCACGACCATGATTATAACAACCACGACAATGATTATAACACCCACGACCATGATTATATCACCCACGACCATGATTATAACAACCAGGACGATGACTATAACAACCAGGACCATGATTATAACAACCAGGACTATGATTATAACAACAACGACCATGATAATAACAAGCAGGACTATGATTATAACAACCACGACAATGATTATAACAACCACGACCATGATTATAACAAACAGGACCATGATTATAACAAACACGACTATGATTAAATCACCCACCTCCATGATTATAACAACCATGACTATGATTTTAACAACCACGACCATGATTATAACAACCACGACAATGATTAAAACAACCACGACTATGATCATATCACCCACGACCGTGATTATAACAACCACGACCATGAATATAACAACCACGACCATGATTATAACAAGCCAAGACCATGATTATAACAACCACGACCATGATTATAATATCCACGACCATGATTATAACAACCCCGACCATGATTATAACAACCACGACCATGAATATAACAACCACGACCATGATTATAATAACAGCGACCATGATTATAACAACCAAGACCATGATTATAACAAACACGACCATGATTATAACAACCACTACCATGATTATAACCACGACCATGGTTATGACAACCATGACCATGATTATAATAACCACGACCATTATTATAACAGACACGACCATGATTATAACAACCACGACCATGATTATATCCAAGCATGACCGCCAGTTATACCAACCACGACCATGAATATAACAACCACGACCGCCAGTTATAATAACCACGACCATGATTAAAACAACCGACCATTATTGCCGCAACCACGACCATGATTATAAGAACCGGCCGCGGATTATAAAGCCGTGGCTATGATTATAAGAACCCGACCATGATTATAACAACCACGACCGTGATTGTAACAACCACGACTATGATCGTAACAACCACGACCATGATTATAACAACCCGACCATGATTATAATATCACGACGCAGGTATTATAACAACCACGACATTGATTATAACAACCACGACCATGATTATAACAACGATGACCAAGATTATAACAGCCACGACCATGATTATATCAACTACAACCATGATTATAAGAACCACGACCATGATTATAAGAACCACGACCATGATTATAACAACCACGAGAATGATTATAACAACCACGACCATGATTATACCAACCACGACAATGATTATAACAACAAGGACCATGATTATAACAACCACGACAATGATTATAACAACAAGGACCATGATTTTAACAACAACGACCATGATTATATCAAACACGACCATGATTATAACAACTACGACTATGATTATAAAAACCACGACCATGATTGTAATAACCACGACCATGATTATAAGAACCATAACCATGATTATAACACCCACGACCATGATTATAACAATCACGATCATGATTATAACAACCACGACCATGATTATATCAAACACGACCATGATTATAACAACCAGGACCATGATAATAACAACCACGAACATAACTATAATAACCACGACCATGAATATAACCACCACGACCATGATTATAATAACCAGGACCATGATTATAATAACCACGACCATGATTATAAGAAACACGACCATGATTATTACAACCACGACCATGATTTTAACTATCACGACCATGATTATAACAACCACGACCATGATTATAACAAACACGACCATAATTATAACAACCACGACCATGATTATAAAAACCACGACCATGATTATTATTATGTATGTATTATATGGATTATGTATTATGTATTGTATATTATGTATGCTCACATTTATATTTATTCAGCGCTTTAACGGCGTGGTAATGTATTACCATATCCCACATGTGAATTAATGTGCCTGGCGACGTATGGAGGCTTCGCTAATGTATCCTTGCCATACGTCGTCTGTAATTTGATTGACCAGGACCTTAGCTAGAACGGTACTTTCTGCCCTCTGTGTACATACTCTTATCAGTAACCAGACCTACAAAATATGCAGTGTTGTTATACTCCTGTATATGAACTTATTACCCAGAATACCAAACAATTATCACGACCATGATTATAAGAACCGCTATGATTGCCAACACCCACGACCATGATTATAACAATCACGATCATGATTATAACAACCACGAACATGATTATATCAAACACGACCATGATTTTAACAACCACGACCAAGATTATACCAACCACGACCATGAATATAACAACCACGACCATTATTATAACAACCACAACCATGATTATAATTACCATGACCATGATTATAACAACCACGACCATGATTATAAAAACCACAACCATGATTATAACAACCACGACCACGATTACAACAACCACGACCATGATTATACCAACCACGACAATGAGTATAATAACAAGGACCATGATTACAATAACCACGACCATTATTATACCAACCACGACAATGAATATATCAAGGACCATGATTTTAACAACCACGACCATGATTATAACTTGCACGACCATGATTATAACAACCACGACCATGATTATAGCAACCACGACTATGATTATAACACCCACGACCATGATTATAACAACGATGACCAAGATTATAAAAACCACGACCATGATTATAACAATTGCGACCATGATTATAAGAACCTGGCCATGATTATAACAACATTCGTGATTATATGTCCGACCATAAAGTTATAACAGCACGACCGCGGACGATTACTATCGCCGACCAAGATTGCTTCAACCGGTATGAATATAACAGCGACCATGATTATAATAACAGGACCGCCCAGTTAAAACAACCGACCATGATTATAATAACCACGACCATGATTATAATTAGCACGACTATGATTATAACAACCACGACTATGATTATAACAACCACGACCATGATTATAACAACCACGACCGCCAGATATACCAGCCGACAATGATTCCATAACCAGCAAGGACCGCCAGTTATAACAACCACGACAACAGCCAGTTATAATAACCCATGCGCGGTTATAATTAGCACGACCTTGATTATAACAACCACGACCATGATTACCAACAACCACGACCATGATTATAACAACCACGACCATGATTATAACAACCACGACCATGATTATAACAAACACGACCATGATTACAACAACCACGACCATGATTATAACAACCACGACAATGATTATTACAACAAGGACCATAATTATAAAAACCACGACCATGATTATAACTAGCACGACCATGATTATAACAACCACTACTATGATTATAACTTGCACGACCATGATTATAACAACCACGACCATGATTATATCAACCACGACCATGATTATAACAACCTCGATTATGATTATAACAATCACGACCATGATTATAACAACCACGACCATGATTATAACAATCACGACTATGATTATAACAACCACGACCATGAGTATAACTTGCACGACCATGATTATAACAACCACGACCATGATTATAACAACCACGACCATGATTATAACAACCACGACCATGATTATAACAACGATTACCAAGATTATAACAACCACGACCATGATTATAACAACTACGACCATGATTATAATAAACACGACCATGATTATAACAACCACGACCATGATTATAACAATCACGTCCATGATTATAACAACCACGACCATGATTATATCAAAGACGACCATGATTATAACAACCACGACCATGATTACAATAACCACGACCATTATTATACCAACCACGACAATGATTATAACAACAAGGACCATAATTATAGCCTCCACGACCATGATTATAACAACCACGACCATGATTGTAACAACGATGACCAAGATTATAACAACCACGACAATGATTATAACAACTACGACCATGATCATAATAAACACGACCATGATTATAACAACCACGACCATGATTATAACAATCACGACCATGATTATAACAACCACGACCATGATTATATCAAAGACGACCATGATTATAACAACCACGACCATGATTACAATAACAACGACCATTATTATACCAACCACGACAATGATTATAACAACAACCACGACCCACGACCATGATTATAATAACCACAACCAAGATTATAACCTACCACTACCATGATTATAATACCACGACCATGATTATATCAACCAGGCCCAAGATTATAACAACCAAGACTATGATTATATCACCCTCGACTATGATTATATCACCCACGACCATGATTATAACAACCACGACCATGATTATATCAACCACGACCATGATTATAATAACCACGACCATGATTATAACAACCACGACCATGATTATAACAACCACGACCATGATTATAACAACCACGACCATGATTATAACAACCACGACCATGATTATCACAACCACGACCATGATTATAACAACCACAACCATGATTACAACAACCCACGATCGCCAATTATAACAACCAAGACAATGATTATAACAACAAGGACCATAATTATAACAGCCACTACTATGATTATAACTAGCCACGACCATGAATATAACAACCACGACCATGATTATAACAACCGACCATGATTATAACAACCACGACCGCCCAGTTATAACAACCACGACCATGATTACAACAACCACAGTCATGATTATAACAGCAAGACCAATGATTATAACAACAAGGACCATGATTATAACAGCCACTACTATGATTATAACTTGCACGACCATGATCATAACAGCCACGACCATGTATCAACCGCTGACCATGTTTATAACAACCACGACCATAATTATAACAACCACGACCATGATTATAACAACTACGACCATGATTATAGCCAACCACGACCATGATTATAACAACCACGACCATGATTATAACAGCCACGACCATGATTATAACAACCACGACCATGATTACAACAACCACGACCATAATTATAACAAAAACGACCATGATTATAAAAACCTCGACCATGATTACAACAACCACGATCATGATTATAACAACCACGACAATGATTATAACAACAAGGACCATGATTAAAAAACCACGACCATGATTATAACTAGCACGACCATGATTATAACAACCACGACCATGATTATAACAACCACTACTATGATTATAATTTGCACGACCATGTTTATAACAACCACGACCATGATTATATCAACCATGACCATGTTTATAACAACCGACCATAATTATATAATCACGACCATGATTATAATAACCACGTCATGATTATAACAACCACGACCATGATTATAACAACCCGACCATGATTATAACAACTACGACCATGATAATAATAACCCGACCATGATTATAACAACCGACAATGATTATAACAATCGATATAATTATAACAGCCACGACCATGATTATATCAAACACGACCAAGATTATAACATCCACGACCATGATTATAAAAACCACGACCATGATTATAATTACCACGACCATGATTATAGGAACCACGACCATGATTATAACAACCATGACCATGATTATAATAACCAGGACCATGATTATAACAAGCACGACCATGAGTATACCAACCACGACAATGATTATAACAACGATGACCAAGATTATGACAACCACGACCAAGATTATACCAACCACGACCATGAATATAACAACCACGCCCATGATGATAATAACCAGGACAATGATTAAAACAACCACGAACATGATTATTACAACCACGACCATGATTATAAGATCCACGACTATGATTATAAAAACCATGACCATGATTATAAGAACCACGACCATGATTATAACAACCACGACCATGATTATAACAACCACGACCATGATTATAACAACCACGACCATGAATATACCAACCACGACAATGATTATAACAACAATGAGCATGATTATAACAACAACAACCATGATTATACCAAACACGACTATGATTATAACAACCACGACGATGATTATAACAACCACGACCATGATTATAACTTGCACGACCATGATTATAACAACCACAACCATGATTATAACAACCACGACTATGATTATAACAACCACGACCATGATTATTCCAACGATGACCAAGATTATAAGAAACCACGACCATGATTATAACAACTACGACCATGATTATATGAACCACGACCATGATAATAACAACCACGACCATAACTATAATAACCACAACAATGAATATAACAACAACGACCATGATTATAATAACCAGGACCATGATTATAAAAACCAGGACCATGATTATAACAACCAGGACCATGATTTTAAGAAACACGACCATGATTATAGCAACCGAGACCATCATTATAACAACCACGACCATGATTATAATAACCACGACCATGATTATAACAACTACGACCATGATTATAACAACTACGACCATGATTATAACACCCACGACCATGATTATAACAACCACGACCATGATTACAACATCCACGATCATGATTATAACAACCAAGACAATGATTATAACAACAAGGACCATGATTATAAAAACCACGACCATGATTATAACAACCACGACCATGATTATAATAACCACGACCATGAT
This sequence comes from Homarus americanus, assembly GCF_018991925.1. Classification (NCBI taxonomy): domain Eukaryota; kingdom Metazoa; phylum Arthropoda; class Malacostraca; order Decapoda; family Nephropidae; genus Homarus; species Homarus americanus. Next base: position 6,124 of record NW_024725162.1, on the reverse strand, counting down.
TATAACAACCACGACCATGATTATAACAACCACGACCATGATTATAACAACCACGACCATGATTATAACAACCACGACCATGATTATAACAACCACGACCATGATTATAACAACCACGACCATGATTACAACAACCATGACAATGATTATAACAACAAGATACATAATTATAAAAACACCACCATGATTATAACTAGCACGACCATGATTATAACAACCACGACCATGATTATAACAACCACTACTATGATTATAAATTGCACGACCATGATTATAACAACCACGACCCAAAGCAGTTATAACGAAAACTACTATGATTATAACTTGCACGATCGCCAGTTATAACAACCACGACCATGATTATAACAACCGACCAAGTTATATAACTTCGACCGCCAGTTATAATAGCCACGACCATGATTATAACAACCGACAATGATTATAACAATCACGACCATGATTATAACAACCACGACCATGATTATATCAAACCTGACCAAATTATAGCATCCACGACCATGATTATAAAAACCACGACAATGATTATAATTACCACGACCATGATTATAGGAACCACGACCATGATTATAACAACCATGACAATGATTATAATAACCAGGACCATGATTATAACAACCACGACCATGAGTATACCAACCACTACAATGATTATAACAACAATGACCAAGATTATAACAACCACGACCAAGATTATACCAACCACGACCATGAATATAACAACCACGCCCATGGTTATAATAACCAGGACAATGATTAAAACAACCACGAACATGATTATTACAACCACGACCATGATTATAAGATCCACGACCATGATTATAAAAACCATGACCATGATTATAAGAACCACGACCATGATTATAACAACCACGACCATGATTATAACAACCTTGACCATGATTATAACAACCACGACCATGATTAAAACAACCACGACCATGAACATACCAACCACGACAATGATTATAACAACGATGACCAAGATTATAACAACCACGACCAAAATTATACCAACCACGACCATGAATATAACAACCACGACCATGAGTATAATAACCAGGACCATGATTAAAACAACCACGAACATGATTATTACATCCACGACCATGATTATAAGATCCACGACCATGATTATAAAAACCATGACCATGATTATAAGAACCACGACCATGATTATAGCAACCACTACCATGATTATAACAACCACGACCATGATTATAACAACCACGACCATGAATATACCAACCACGACAATGATTATAACAACAATGACCATGATTATAACAACCACGATCATGATTATAACAACCACGACCATGTTTATAATAACCACGACCATGATTATAACATCCACGACCATGATTATAACATCCACGACCATGATTATAAATAGCACGACCATGATTTTAGCAACCACGACCACGATTATAACACCCACGACCATGATAATAACAACCACAACCATGATTATAACAAACACGACTATGATTATAACAACCACGACCATGATTCTAACAAGGATGATCAAGATTATAACAACCACGACCATGATTATAACTTGCACGACCATGATTATAACAACCACAACCATGATTATAACAACCACGACTATAATTATAACAACCACGACCATGATTATTCCAACGATGACCAAGATTATAAGAAACCACGACCATGATTATAACAACTACGACCATGATTATATGAACCACGACCATGATAATAACAACCACGACCATAACTATAATAACCACAACAATGAATATAACAACAACGACCATGATTATAATAACCAGGACCATGATTATAAAAACCAGGACCATGATTATAACAACCAGGACCATGATTTTAAGAAACACGACCATGATTATAGCAACCACGACCATGATTATAACAACCACGACCTTGATTAGAATAACCAGGACCATGATTATAACAACAACGACCATGATTATAACAACTACGACCATGATTATAACAACCACGACCATGATTATAACAAAACACGACCATGATTATAACAACCGGCCATGATTATAACAACCACGACCATGATTATATCAAACACGGACCATGATTATAACAACCACGACCATGATTATAAAAACCACGACCATGATTATAATAACCACGACCATGATTATAACAACCACGACCATGATTATAACAACCACGACAATGATTATAACAACCACGACCATGATTATAACAACCACGACCATGATTATAACAACCACGACCATGATTATAACAATTACGACAATTATTATAACAGCCACGATTATGATTATAACCACGACGAACATGATTATAACAACCACGACTACGATCATAACCACGATCATGATTATAACAACCAGGACAATGATTATAACAACCACGACCATGATTATAACAACTACGACCATGATTATATGAACCACGACCATGATAATAACAAACACGACCATAACTATAATAACCACGACAATGAATATAACAACAACGACCATGATTATAATAACCAGGACCATGATTATAAAAACCAGGACCATGATTATAACAACCAGGACCATGATTTTAAGAAACACGACCATGATTATAGCAACCGAGACCATCATTATAACAACCACGACCTTGATTATAATAACCACGACCATGATTATAACAACTACGACCATGATTATAAGAACCAAGACCATGATTATAACAACCACGACCATGATTATAACAACCGCGACCATGATTATACCAACAGAGACCATGATTATAACAACCACGACATTGATTATAACAACCACGACCATGATTAAAATAACCACGACCATGATTATAATAACCGCGTGCGTTATAGCCACCACCATGATTATAACAGCCACCACCATGATTATAGAACCCGCGACCATGATTATAAAACCATGACCGCCGTTATAAGAACCGAGCCACGATTATAACAACCACGACATGATTATAACAACTATGACCAAGATTATAACAACCACGTCCATGAATATAACAATCACGACCATGATAATAACAACCCATTACGCGGTTATAACAACCACGACCGCAGTTATAACAACCACGACCGCCAGTTATAACAACCACGACCATGATTATAACAACCACCTCAATGAATACCAACCACAACAATAGTTATAACAACCACGACCATGATTATAATAACCACGACCATGATTATAATTAACACGACCATGATTATAACAACCACGACCATGATTATAACAACCACGACCATGATTATAACAACCACGACCATGATTATAACAACCACGACCATGATTACAATAACCACGACCATGATTATAACACCCACGACAATGATTATAACAACAAGGACCATGATTATAAAAACCACGACCATGATTATAACTAGCTCGACCATGATTATAACAACCACGAACATGATTATAACAACCACTACTATGATTATAACTTGCACGACCATGATTATAACAATCACGACCATGATTATAACAACTACGACCATGATTATAACAACCACGACTATGATTATAACAACCACGACCATGATTATAAAAACGATGACCAAGATTATAACAACCACGACCATGATTATAACAACTACGACCATGATTATAACAATCACGACCATGATTATAACAACCACGACCATGATTATATCAAACACGACCAAGATTATAACATCCACGACCATGATTAAAAAACCCACGACCATGATTATAATACCCACGACCATGATTATAAGAACCACGACCATGATTATAACAACCACGACCATGATTACAATATCCAGGACCATGATTATAACAACCACGACCATGAATATACCAACCACGACAAAGATTATGACAACGATGACCAAGATTATAACAACCACGACCAAGATTATACCAACCACGACCATGAATATAACAACCACGCCCATGATTATAATAACCAGGACCATGATCAAAACAACCACGAACATGATTATTACAACCACGACCATGATCAAAACATCCACGACCATGATTATAAAAACCACGACCATGATTATAATTACCATGACCATGATTATAAGAACCACGACCATGATTATAATAACCACAACCATGATTATAACAACCTCGACCATGATTATAACAACCACGACCATGAATATACCAACCACAACAATGATTATAACAACAATGAGCATGATTATAACAACCACGACCATGATAATAACAACCACGACCATGATTATAATTACCACGACAATGATTATAACAACCACGACCATGATTATAACAACCACGACCATGATTATAACTAGCACGACCAAGATTATAACAACCACGACCATGATTATAACAACCACGAACATGATTATAACAACAACAACCATGATTATAACAAACACGACTCTGATTATAACAACCACGACCATGATTATAACTTGCACGACCATGATTATAACAGCCACGACCATGATTATAACAACCACGAGTATGATTATAACAACCACGACCATGATTATAACAACGATGACCAATATTATAACAACCACGACCATGATTATAACAACTACGACCATGATTATATGAACCACGACCATGATAATAACAAACTCGACCATAACTATAATAACCACGACAATGAATAAAACAACAACGACCATGATTATAATAACCAGGACCATGATTATAAAAACCAGGACCATGATTATAACAACCAGGACCATGATTTTAAGAAACACGACCATGATTACAGCAACCGAGACCATCATTATAACAACCACGACCATGATTATAACAAGCACGACCATGATTATAACAATCACGACCATGATTATAACAACCACGACCATGATTAAAATAACCACAATCATTATTATTCCAACCACAACAATGATTATAACAACAAGGACCATGAATATAACAACCACGACCATGATTATAACTTGCACGACCATGATTATAACAACCACGACCATGATTATAACAACCACGACCATGATTATAATAACCAGGACCATGATTAAAACAACCACGACCATGAATATACCAACCACGACAATGATTATAACAACGATGACCAAGATTATAACAACCACGACCAAGATTATACCAACCACGACCATGAATATAACAACCACGACCATGATTATAATAACCGGACCATGATTAAAACAACCACGAACATGATTAATACAACCCACGACCGCGATTATAAGATCCACGACCATGATTATAAATACCATGACCATGATTATAAATTACGACCATGATTATAGCAACCACGACCGCAATTGCGCCAACAGCGCCAGCCATGATTATAACAACCACGACCATGAATATACCAACCACGACGTTGATTACTAACAACAACAATGACCATAGTTATATAACCACGATCACAGTTATAACAACCACGACCGTGTTTATAATAACCACGACCATGATTATAGCATCACGACCATGATTATAACATCCCGACCATGATTATAACTAGCACGACCATGATTTAACAACTTCCAAAAGCCACGATTATAACACCCGACCGTTATAACAACCGGCGCAGTTATAACAAACACGACTATGATTATAACAACCACGACCATGATTCTAACAAGGATGATCAAGATTATAACAACCACGACCATGATTATAACTTGCACGACCATGATTTTAACAACCACGACCATGATTATAACAACCACGACCATGATTATACCAACGATGACCAAGAATATAAGAAACCACGACCATGATTATAACAACTACGACCATGATTATATGAACCACGACCATGATAATAACAACCACGACCATAACTATAATAACCACGACAATGAATATAACAACAACGACCATGATTATAATAACCAGGACCCTGATTATAAAAACCAGGACCATGATTATAACAACCAGGACCATGATTTTAAGAAACACGACCATGATTATAGCAACCACGACCATGATTATAACAACCACGACCTTGATTAGAATAACCAGGACCATGATTATAACAACAACGACCGTGATTATAACAACTACGACCATGATTATAACAACCACGACCATGATTATAACAACCACGACCATGATTATAACAACCACGACCATGATTATAACAACCACGACCATGATTATAACAA
>NW_024725161.1:0-2827 GCF_018991925.1 Homarus americanus | reverse complement strand
GCAAGTAGATATTTCCCATTTTTATGATACAAATTTCCCGTTTCTATGATAATCTATTTTCGGCAAATTTGGTTATCTAACCAACTTTCCCGGAAAGTATATTTCCCATTTTTTGTGATACAAATTCTCCCGTTTTATATGATAATCTACTTCCCAAAATTAGGTAATATTTCCCCGAAAATACGAAAATCTACTTCCCTAAAAGTCGATAATCACTTTCCGAAAAGTAGAATTATCTATTTCTTTTTTTTTCGGGGAAGTAGATAACCAACTTTCCCGGAAAAGTATATTTCCCATTTTTATGATACAAAATTTCCTGTTTCTATGATAATCTACTTCGCAAAATTAGGTAATATTTCCCCAAAAATTCGAAAATCTATTCTGAAAAATCGATAATCTACTTTCCCGAAAAGTAGAAAATCTATCTACTCTTTTCGAAAGTAGATAACCAACTTTCCCGGAAAGCAGATATTTCCCATTTTTATGATACAAATTTCCTGCTTTCTATGATAATCTATATTTTCGGGAAAGCTGTTTATCTAGCCAACTTTCGCGGAAAGTAGATATTTCCCATTTTTATGATACAAATTTCCTGTTTTTCTTATGATAATCTATTTTCGGCAAATTTGGATATCTAACTCTACTTTTCGGGGAGTAGATAACCAACTTTCGGAAAGTAGATATCCCATTTTTATGATACAAATTTCCCGTTTTCTATGATAATCTACTTCCATAAATTAGGTAATATTTCCCCAAAATTCGAAAATCTATTCCCTCGAAAATCGATAATCTACTTTCCCGAAAAGTAGAAAATCTATCTACTTTTCGGGAAAGTAGATAACAACTTTCCCGGAAAGTAGATATTTTCCATTTTTATGATACAAATTTCCCGTTTTCTATGATAATCTATTTTCGGGAAAGTTGTTTATCTAACCAACTTTCGCGGAAAGTAGATATTTCCCATTTTTATGATACAAATTTCCCGTTTTCTATGATAATCTATTTTCGGCAAATTTGGATATCTAACCAACTTTCCCGGAAAGTAGATATTTCCATTTATGATACAAATTTCCCGTTTTCTATGATAATCTATTTTTCAGGAAAGTTGTTTATCTAACCAACTTTCCCGGAAAGTAGATATTTCCCATTTTATGATACAAATTTCCCGTTTCTATGATAAACTATTTTCGGCAAATTTGGTTATCTAACAACTTTCCCGGAAAGTAGATATTTCCCATTTTTGTGATACAAATTTCCCGTTTTCTATGATAATCTATTTTCGGGAAAGTTGTTTATCTAACTCAACTTTCGCGGCAAGTAGATATTTCCCATTTTATGATACAAATTTCCGTTTCTATGATAATCTATTTTCGGCAAATTTGGTTATCTAACACTTTGATAGAATTTCCCATTTTTGTGATACAAATTTCCCGTTTTCTATGATAATCAACTTCCCAAAATTAGGTAATATTTCCCCGAAAATACGAAATCTACTTCCCAAAAAGTCGATAATCTACTTTCGAAAAGTAGAAAATCTATCTACTTTTCGGGAAGAATAACCAACTTTCCCGGAAAGTAGATATTTCCCATTTTTTATGATACAAATTTCCCGTTTTCTATGATAATCTGCTTCGCAAAATTAGGTAATATTTCCCCAAAATTCAAAATCTATTTCCCCGAAAAATCGATAATCTACTTTCCCGAAAAGTAGAAAATCTATCTACTTTTCGGAAGTAGATAACCAACTTTCGGAAAGTAGATATTTCCCATTTTTATGATACAAATTTCCCGTTTTCTATGATAATCTATTTTCGGGAAAAGTTGTTTATCTAATCAACTTGCGCGGAAAGTAGATATTTCCATTTTTTATGATACAAATTTCCCGTTTTCTATGATAATCTATTTTTCGGCAAATTTGGTTATCTAACCAACTTTCCCGGAAAGTAGATATTTCCCATTTTTGTGATACAAATTTCCCGTTGTCTATGATAATCTACTTCCCAAATTTAGGTAATATTTCCCCGAAAATACGAAAATCTACTTCGCAAAAGTCGATAATCTACTTTCCCGAAAATGAAAATATCTACTTTTCGGGGAAGTAGATAATAACTCGATAGACATTTCCCATTTTTATATTACAAATTCCGTTTTCTATGATAATCTATTTTCGGGAAAGTTGGTTATCTAACAACTTTCCCGGAAAGTAGATATTTCCCATTTTTATGATACAAATTTCCGTTTTCTATGATAAACTATTTTCGGCAAATTTGGTTATCTAACAACTTTCCCGGAAAGTAGATATTTCCCATTTTTGTGATACAAATTTCCGTTGTCTATGATAATCTACTTCCCAAAATTAAGTAATATTTCCCCGAAAATGCGAAATCTACTTCCCCAAAGAGTCGATAATCTACACCGAAAAGTAGAAAATCTATCTACTTTTCGGGAAGTAAATAACACTTTCCCGGAAAGTAGATATTTCCCATTTTTTATGATACAAATTTCCCGTTTTCTATGATAATCTGCTTCGCAAAATTAGGTAATATTTCCCCAAAATTCGAAAATCTATTCCTCGAAAATCCGATAATCTACTTTCCCGAAGTAGAAAAACTATCTATTTTTCAGGAAAATAACCAACTTTCCCGGAAAGTAGATATTTCCCATTTTTTATGATACAAATTTTCCCGTTTTTCTGTGATAATCTATTTTCCGGGAAAATTGTTTATCTAACTCAACTTTTCGCGGAAAGTAGATATTTCCCATTTTTATGATACAAATTTCCCGTTTTCTATGATGATCTATTTTTCGTAAAAACAATACGTAACTA
>NW_024725160.1:0-1444 GCF_018991925.1 Homarus americanus | reverse complement strand
TACACCCCAGACACTCCCAGGTACTCCTCCTGACACTCCCAGGTACACCTCAGACACTCCAGGTGCACCCCAACACTCCCAGGTACACCTCTGACACTCCCAGGTACACCTCCGACACTCCGGTACACCTCAGACACTCCCAGGTACACCTCTGACACTCCCAGGTGCCTCTGACCTCCCAGGTACACCTCTGACACTCCCAGGTGCCCTCCAGACACTCCCAGGTACCTCAGACACTCCCAGGTACACCTCCCATCCCAGGTACCTCCGACACTCCCAGGTACACCCTTAGTCCCCAGGTACACCTCCAGACACTCACAGTGCACCTCTATACTCCCAGTGCACCTCCTCCCAGGTACTCTGACACTCCCAGGTACTCCTCTGACCTCCCTGGCACTCCCTTCAACACACTGGGTACCTCAAGCCTCCCAGGTACATCTCAGACACTCCCAGGTACACCTCTGACACTCCCAGGTACACCTCTCAGCACTCCCAGGTACCTCGGACACTCCCTGGTACTCCTCTGACACTCCCAGGTACACCTCAGGCCTCCCAGGTACACCTCAGACACTCCAGGTACACCTCAGACACTCCCAGGTACACCTCGACTCCCAGGTACACCTCCGACACTCCCAGGTACACCTCAGACACTCCCAGGTACACCTCAGACACTCCCAGGTGCACCTCAGACACTCCCAGGTGCACCTCAGACACTCCCAGGTACACCTCTGACACCTCCCAGGTACACCTCAGACACTCCCAGGTATACCACTGACACTCCCAGGTACACCACTGACCTCCCAGGTGCACCTCCCAACCTCCCAGGTACACCTCTGACACTCCCAGGTACACCTCTGACACTCCCAGGTACACCTCTGACCTCCCAGGTACACACCACTGACACTCCAGGTACACCTCAGACACTCCCAGGTATACATCTGACACTCCCAGGTACACCTCTGACACTCCCAGGTGCACCTCAGACACTCCCAGGTGCACCTCAGACACTCCCAGGTGCACCACTGAGCACTCCCAGGTGCACCTCTGGCCTCCCAGGTACACCTCTGACCTCCCAGGTACACCTCTGACCTCCTCAGGTACACTCGGCACTCCCAGGTACACCTCTGACACTTCCCAGGTACACCTCTGACACTGCCAGGTACACCTCAGACACTCCCAGGTATACAGCTGACCTCTCAGGGTACCACCATGGCCTCCCAGGTACACCCCTGACCTCCCAGGTACACCCTGACACTCCCAGGTACACCCCTGACACTCCCAGGTACACCTCAGACTCCTCCCAGGTGCACCTCAGACACTCCCAGGTGCACCTCCACACACTCCCAGGTACACCCCTGACCTCCCAGGTACCTCGAACCTCCCAGGTACACCTCACATACTCCAGGTGCACCTCGGACCTCCCAGGTGCTCCTCAGACACTCCC
>NW_024725159.1:0-11629 GCF_018991925.1 Homarus americanus | reverse complement strand
GGTAGGCTGTTTCTACTCTCTAAGTCCTCTTCTTTCCTTTTTTCATCCCCCTCATGCACTCCGTTCTTTGAACGGGAGGCGGACTTAGCGATACGGTCGATCCGGCAAGGGAACCAGTGATAGTGCAAGGCACCCCTTGTCCGGGGGTCACTGGTAGGTGGCAACTTTCTTAGACATAACTATAGTCACAGGTAACCTGGGTGCAGAACCCTACGAGCCCGACCCCCGTCCAAGAGGGGGGGGCGGGGTCACTGCTCCCAGGCAGGAGCCCTGTGTTATAGGTAGGATTAGATGTAATCAAGAAGATGACAACTAGCATTAGAATAAAACATAGAGATAAGGGACACTCTATTGGAAGGGGAAAAGTGGCAGAAATTACTTACAACAAACTGCAAGTCCCACTAACTAGAATATTCAGCACCAATGAAGGTTTTAAAGTAATCTGTAAAGATGACTTTGATTCAGATAAAATCCTTTCAAAAGAAGCAAGAGATATATTTTACAATGAAGGCCTTATTGTTGTCATGCCACCAGAACAAAAAGCAAAAAGATCAGTTTTTGTTCGTCAAGTCGATCAAGAGATCGGGAGGAAGACCTGAAAGAAGAACTGGAACGCCAAAATAGGTGGATGAAGATTGAAGAAGTCATTAAGATAAAGGACTATACTCATGTTTGAAGAAGTGTCAATGGCTGAGAAAGTTTTACAACAGGGCTTTCTAATATTCAACATGTCAGTCACACCATATCAAATAAAGAAGGAGACATTCATCAGTCTGCAAACTTGCTTCTCCTGCTACAAATATGAAGAACACACAACGAGAGACTCGTCCTGGAAAAGAAAAAAAGTATCGCTCAGATTGTGTGGAGAAGCATTTAATTATACTCTACACTGAATGGAAGAAATGCACATGTTGGCTGTCTCAACGTAAGAGAAACGGGAATATACATAGGACATAGGACGTTAGCAATGGCATGCCCAATAAAAAAAAACACATGATAAAGTACAAGAAACAAGGAAAAAGGGAATGACAGAAGGATATTTATATACGTCGAAATAGCAAAAGAGAAAGGGCCCCAAGAGGCTCATAGACCAGAACTGCATTAAAACCCAAGTGAGCCAATACATGAGCAGAATGATTAGTATGATCCATGCACATTTGCACAATATCATTGCACCCGGATCATACAATGAGGAATTAAGGAAAATGTTTAAACTGAATAACCTACCAGAGATGATATTTCCAGAGAATCCACAATCCGAAAAACTATTTCAGACAACATATGCAAGCGAACTGAGAGAAAGACTACATCAAGACGAACAAAGGTTTGAGCAAGGAGCAACAGCTGATACACAAGGAACACAAGCGACTGATAGAGATCCCAGACAAATGACTAGAAGTGACAAAGAGAAGATAGAAATAACAAAAGGACAGACAAAGGAGTAGGAGGAGAGAAGATAAGATGGAAACTGATCACAATATACAACCTGAATCTGCTGAAGAAATTGGATTAAAAGTTATCACTACAACAAAACATGGAATCCCAACATCGAGACCAACAGGAGGACAATAGTAAAAAACTGTGAAGGAGGGATATACAAGTGGACATATCAAGAAAAATCCCTAAGTGAAGATTATGTCTGGTCACTAATTACTACGGACAAACTAAAGATTACGGCCAAAGACTTTAAAATAGTAGACCCGTCAGAGTATAGAAGAGTCAGAAGCGGGAAACAGGATGATAGGTCTCCACTCCAACTGACTGCCACAATCCAAGTATAAGAAATAATGGACAATAGACAAACAGTAAGAACTTTAAGAATAATACAACACAACGTAAGAAACTGGAAGACCGAGAGAATTAACCTAAGTAATATATATCGCGAAATTGACCCTGACATTATACTAATAAACAGTCACGGTGAGACAGAAAACAACAACATAAACCTCTTTAACTATTATGTAAACCAAAGAAATAAATCGGGCGAGAAAAATGACGGAGTAGCGATAGCGGTTAAAAGAAACTTAAAATTTAAACTAATTGATGACTTCCAGGATGAATTTCTAGCAATAAAAATAAATACAACTCAAGGAGGCGTAATTATTGCTACTACTTATCTCCCACCGAGACGACCCTACTTACCTATAGAAGACCTATTAAAATTGGCTAACAATAGTCATCCGATGTACATCTTAGGAGACTTTAACGCCAGACATAGGATTTTTGACAATACAAACAATAACGTCGTGGGAAACGCCCTTAATCATTTAATAAATTTAGGGAAAATCAATCATCTGGGACCTAACTTTCCAACCTGGAGAAATCACAATACACAATCGACACCAGACAAAATTTTTACAAACAACAAAGCCTTTTTCAATTACCATATAATACAGGGACCTCTTACAGGCAGTGACCATCTGCCAATTATACTAACACTGTCAACAAGCCCCATACAGATACCAATAAAAAGAGACTGAAAATGAAGTAAAACAGACTGGGACAGCTTCAAGACGACTTAAGTAATCACCACTCGATTAACCTTACAAGGGAAAACAACAGAAGATATAGACTCAGAAATGGACAGACTGCATTCAGCAATAAAAACATCTATAACCAAACACACACTCCTACTTCACACTTTAGAACATTACCCAACAACAGACTACCAGAAAGTTAGAGGTAATCCAGACCTATTACAATGAAATAAGCAGGTATATGGAAAGACACGGCAGTAACAGATGGCTATATCACGACACAGATAGCACTACAGATAAAATTAAGAGGCATGTAAAGGAAGCAAACAATAAAAAATGGAGACTGATATTATAATGGCGGCTGACATGACTAAAAGACACAAGAAACATTTTGGACTTCCATAAACAAGATGATGGGCACAACAAGCAAAAAACACCATACATTAAAGACCAAAATGGAACAAAATTGCACGAGGAAAATGAACAAGAGTCAGTATTCAAAAGGGAATGGGTAAAAGTTTTTAAAATATCAGATGAGGAAAATGAAGATTTTGATAGTGAACACGAAGAAAGGATAGAAGAAGAAATGGGAAGACAAATACATAGAATCACCCCAAGGCAATATATAGACTATAACTTATTACCTAATAATCAAATAATAACCATAGGAGAAATGATGCACTGTCTGAGGAAATTTAAGGAAAAAGCCCCTGGGCTCACAGGTATTACACGAAATATGATCATGAATCTACCTGAAAACATTTTAAATACACTATTAAACATTTATAACGCATGTAATAACTGGTTACTTTCAGACAAACTAAAATATGCTAAATGATATTTATTCCTAAAGAGGGTAAGGACAATAAGGAAATATTAAACTACAGGCCAATATCTTTATTAGAAATTACCGGGAAACTATTGGAAAAATATTAAATTCTATAGCCTTTTAACACAACATGGGAAAACTAACAACAGACAACATGGATTTATGCCCAATAGAAATACCCTAACTGCAATAGCTACAATAACGGAAATAATTGCAATAGGAAAAAGCAAGGGTAACCAGATCAATATAATTTTAAGGGATGTTTCTAAGGCTTTTGATAAAGTTTGGCATTTAGGCTTAAAATATAAAATATTAAAACTGGGACTTAATGAATACTTGCTAAGAATATTGTGTAACTATTTAGATGATAGGAGAGCACAAATTCAAATTGGAAGCTTTTTAGGAACTATGTTTAATCTTGAGTGGAGTACCTCAAGGAGGATGCCTTTCTCCAACACTATATATACAATTTATACTTCAGACACACCTCAACCTACCCCTTTAGTGAATATGTAATGTTTGCTGATGATATTACTCAAATAGTATCATACCCAGGAGAAAATCAACTCAATTTATGGCACGCTACACGGCAACAGCGATAAAAACATATATGACTTTGAGAAAAAATGGAAAATCAGGACGAATGAGAACAAATTCAAGACAATACCAATAGCCAGGAACTATATTCATACGACACTGAAGGCAGAATGCTTGGACTAAAACTAACAAAAAGAGGATATATAGCATACATAAAAGATACAGAACGCCAGGCAAGACGAAGACTATCAAAAATAAAACGATTTAAAAACCTTAACATAAATAACAAAATAAATATTTATATAGTCTTTGTCAAATAAATTATGGACTACCCACCCATCCCATTGAACACCCTTAGTAAAACGAGCATTAAAAGGTTACAAACTGTACCAAATATAGCCCTTAGATTTTTTTACAACATAAAATATACAGACCACATCAATAATGAAAAGCTACACAAGAGAGCAAACCTCCTAGCAATCAATGTAGAAATACACAACAAAGCCGCAAATATTGGAAACAAATTTGACAAATCAACGCAGAAACTTACCAAAACTGGATAAATATAATAGATAACGAAGAATTCCAAGAACACAGTTGGTTTAAATCAGCCAGAAAGAAAGTAATTGAACCATCTCCTGCCCCAATATACACATAAAACGAATAGAGAGAATAAAAGATGAGAGTGACCTACCAGCTCCACTAAGAACCTGGCAGGCCTCTCAATACAGTGTACTTTTAGACTAACACAACTAACATTTAACATTTAACATTTAACATTGAACTAACATCTTAGTAAGAAAAAAAAATGTGACTACCCTCCCAGCTACACAAGGGACCTGGGCGAGATCACTAACTCAAAAAAAAAAAAAAAAAAAAAAAATATATATATATATATATATATATATATATATATATATATATATATATATATATATATATATATATATATATATATAACAACAATAGCAACTATAATAACTATGTATATATATATATATATATATATATATATATATATGCTATATATATATATATATATATATATGTGTGCTTATGTATATATATATATATATATTAATAATATTAATAATAATAATGTGATTACCCTCCCAGTTATATCAGCCAGGAAGAAGTAATTGAACCACCTCCTGCCTCAACATACACATTTCTACATAAAACATTACTAGAGGAATAAAGATGAGAGTGACCAACCAGCTCCACTAAGAACCTGGCAGGCCTCTCCATACAGTGTACCTTTAGACTAACACAACTAACACTTAACTAACACCTCAAAAAAAATAAAAAAAAATAAAAAAAAATGTGACTACCCTCCCAGTTACACAAGGACCTGGGCGGGCTCACTAACTCCAACAATAACAAATAATAATAATAAGCAGCATTATATAAATAAACCAATATTAATACAAAGGTCTGACGACCCAAGGGAGCAGAACAAAGACAAAACACCAATAAGAAAGATGAAGCGATCTGGTTGAGCCCAGATTCTTTCTACTCCTACTGTATTTCAGTTTCACCACCTTTTTCTTCAATTCCTAATAATCTTCTTTCACCTCTTAACTAATGACTTCGTATCGTACCAAATGAGGATGGTCTGAGGTGTTGTGCCGTCAGAAAAACAGAGTTACTATTAAGAACAAGTGAAGTGTAATAAAAGTGCTAATAAACTGAGAATACACCTGTTACCTTACACCACACTCCCTCCGCTCCCAGGAGGCCCTCCTACCCTCACACCGTTGATGTCAGGCTCCTCTCTTCCCTTGTCCTAGAAGAGGGTTTACGCCTCAAGGACATCGCTGGCCCACATGTCGCCTCTGTGCCCCAGTGTATATGACCTAGATTCCATCTAAATCTAACCATGGCAGGAGTCATCGCTGGGCGGCGCTCTGCCTATGTCCTTGATGAAGAAGATGAGGAGGACAGTCATAGCGACACTGAAGCTGGCTTTCAGAAGTTTCAGACACGTCAGCAGAAACGCAAGATGAGGACCCAGGGAAGGAAGCAGAGGAGAGCCAATAGGGGCATCCCCCCCCCTCCCATTGCTCCCCGGGCTAAGTACATGCGCCTTGCCTTCCCCGAGAACGCAACCAATTTGATGAAGATTAATTGGTTGACTGCCCTGAATAAGGATTATGGCATGGCTAAGCTGAATGTTGTCGTGCCAGGTAACACCCCTCGTTTTGTCTATGTAGGCCGAGAGGAGACAGAAGCTATCCAACGCTTCATTGATGGTAGGGTCGGTTCAATACACCTTATTAAGCGAGATGAACCTGTTCGACCTCAAAAAATGAAGGAATACCTTGTCACCCAATTCCCCAAGGGTATTCCTCCCAAGAGAGCTCTGTCACTCCAGGGTGTCCACAGTGCAAGAAGACTCTATAAGGATGGTGCACAACTTAGTAGGATCATCATTGTTTGGAAAAGGAAGGAACCACCTCCTGAGAAGTACAGCTTCTTTGGCAGCACGTACGGTACCCCTAGTAACATCAGTCGGTGGATTCCTCCCCCTGTGGTGTGCTACAACTGCTTTGGGGTCAATCATGTGGCGAAATACTGTAACAAGCCAGCCACCTGCGGCTACTGCGCAGGAATGCATAGCACAAGCAGCTGCCCCATCAAGGAAGGTGCCTCTCAGGACGGAAGAGAGCAGGACTCCCCATTTGAGTGGCAGTGTGCCAGATGCAGGAAGAAGGGTGTGACGGCCTGGCATCCAGGTTGTCCTGGGAGCCCGCCTCCACCCACAAAAGCGGTCCCACTCAGTGATGCCAACAGCAACACTGCGGGGTCGCCTCCAGCACCTGAAATCAACAGCGACACCTCCCCACCCAGGGGGCAGTGTCCCAGGTCCAGGGAGGAGGGTGTGACGGCCTTGCACCCCAGTTGTCCTGGGAGGTCGCCTCCATCCACAATAGCAGTACCACTCAATGATGCCAATGCGGCCGGATCGCCTCCACCACCTGAAGTCAACAGGCACAGTGACTCTCCTTCGTTAGCCAATGCAGGTCAGGTTAAAGCCTGCCAAGTAAGTGTACCAGTGTACAATGACAGTGATAGTGTTAGTGGTGCTTCTGAAGGAGCTCGTGCCTCCTCTCATAATGATGCGAACTTGAGGGTGAGTAGCCAGAGCGAGACCGATAGTGATGGTAGCATGGATGGGGAGAATGAGTCCCAGACTGCCAGCGTGGTCTCTTTAATAGTCCCAGGTCTGAAGACTGTTCATGACCCTGTAAGTTTTCCATTGTTTACGGAGGAGGAACTCGCGGGACTGATGAAGCAACCCGCGTATAAAAATCCTACTGGAATAAGGGCTGTGAAGAACATTCTCAGGAAATCCAGAGGTACAGAAATTGAATTGGTCAGCTTATTGGTCAGGCTGATCTATGAAGCCAGCGTGCGACTCTCTACGTTAAATTCAAGGTGGGAAAAGTAACACGAACGCTTAGGTTCATTTCATGGAACATCCGGAGTGTTAATCGCAGAATTAATGATCTACAATGGTTTGTTAAAGTTTTTGACATTGATGTAATTGGCTTACAAGAACCTTACACGTCCAGCACCCAGAAGAAAGTTGCACCCAGGATAGCTGGGTTTACAGCATATAATAGTGGAGCAGGAAGTGGCCTGCTCACTTATGTAAAGAATGGTCTGGTCTGTAAATGGATTAAAACTCACAATGATGAAAGTATTCACTATCAACAATTTACAGTAAAGACAGCAAACAGTCAATTTTCGCTGTATAACATCTATGTTCGGTGTAATGAACTGCGAGCGGACGTGTTACCAAAGCCATCAGGTAACAATGCTATGCTGTGTATGGGTGACTTTAACTCTCGTCACACTGTCCTCGGTGATGTTCAGTGTAACTCTAATGGGAGGGTGTTCGTGAATTACATCAATAATCACTGTATACGACACAGACAAAGTGACACATCTGATGGGGGGCAGACTTGATTATGTGATTGGGTATAACCTAGTAGACAGTAATGTCAAGGCTAAGGTCATCTCAGACTACCTTGTCAGTGATCATTATGCAATACTTACTGAATACACTGTTGCTGATGTCAAGTGTGAACCCCATCCTAAGCTCAGAATTAATATCTCAGATAATCTTAAACAGATGGTATGCTGGATATACACCTGGGTCAGTGGATGAATTTTGCTGTGATCTTGTAAATGTCATTACCACATATTATACCACCTGGGTTAAGTCAAGGAGGAAGGGGGGCAGCACTAAACCACCTCTGTAGACACATGACCCCATCCTCACCAAAGAAGGAGAGAATGTAAAACAGCTTGCCAACACTTATAAGCAAAATAAAACTAGTGATAACCTTTTGGCATTCCTCAAAGCTAACAGAGAATTTCGTGAACTCAAAGGTCAGGTGAGAAACACGTATTGGGAACAATTCTTACAGGGGATTAATAGAACAACCACTCTAGCAGAAATGTGGAAGAAAATTAGAGCCATTACCAAGTCACCCACCCCAGTCCAGCTTCATCACAGCCCTGCAGAATATGCTGACATGCTATTAGACCAATGGTCTAGTGTGTCACGAATCACTTCCCTGCCTCCTGACATACAACAATATCTTAACACCTCACACATTAATAGGGGTTTCAATATTGAAATAGCCTGTTCCTCACCAGACCTTACCGACCAGTTTCCTATAACGCACCACGAACTAACAACAGCACTAATGAAAGGCGAGTCATCCTCTCCTGGTGAGGATGGCATAACCTATAACACCCTGAGATTGTTGAATGAGATCCCTAACCATCCACTGCTTGACCTGTATCAAATGAGCTAATTCTCCAAACTTCAGGCCAATTTCACTTACATCCTGTATGTGTAAAGTCCTTGAAAGAGTTGGTCTAAACCGTCTCATGTTTCAAGTCACAGACAAACTCGCCCCTAATCTGTACGGGTTCATGCCCGGGCGTAGCACACAGACATGCTTTGCAGAATATCTTGTTCACTCAAAAGATAAGACACAAATAGCCTTCATAGACCTTAAATCACCCTTTGATGTAGCTAATAGAGACATTATACTTGAGCAACTAGCCAATTTTGGCATACAAGGTAACCTCCTGACATGGATAAAGGGTTATCTGTCCAACAGGTATGCCAGAGTTCTGTTTAGGGGAGTTAAAAGTACCAGAATGAGATCATTTGAGCTGGGCACGCCTCAGGGAGGAGTGTTAAGTCCTATGCTCTTTAATATACTGATGCACAAGCTTATTGCTGACATTCCAGTTCAGCCAAACGAAGCCGTAATATGCTATGCTGATGATATCTGCATTATGACACAAACCAAACTCAGGCTCCAAGCCTTGCTGGATGTATTTGCTCGGAGAACTGTTGAATGCGGTCTCATAATATCTGTTGACAAGACGAGGGTCCTCAATCCTCGTCCTGCTCACCCTCTGCCTCTTGACTATAACATTAACAGCATGCCCTTGGAACTATGTAGCTCCTACAAATATCTTGGAATTTGTGTGAATGATGCAAACTTTGTCAGCAACCTTCGTGACAAACTAATGCAGCGCATTAAACCCCTCAGAACCCTTGTTGGCAAGGGCTATGGAATTAACATCACCTATGCTCGTACTTTCTATTTCCACTTCATTCGTTCTGTAGTTGACTATCATGCTCTCCATCTTGTGACTATTCCGCCTAAACAGCTCAACAGCCTTGAGGTAGTGCAAAATGAAGCCATGCGCATCATCCTAGGTTGCCCAAAATCAACCAGAATTGTAAACATGAGGAAAGAGCTCGGACTGCCCTCCCTATCTGAGAGGATAGCCCTACTTAATACCATGTTTTGTGTCAAAGTTTTGAAGAACAATAGTTCTCAAACTACAACTCAAACTGAGTTGATGTTCTATCTAAGTAATCCCGACCATCTCGCCAACCTTTCACAAAAGACTCTCTTTGGGGCGTGGCTTCATAAAAGTGTTGCAGATCTCCTGAAACTGAATGTCCCAATCACCCCAGACGAACCTATTAATGCCATTCCTCCTTGGCTGGACATATTAGTTCCTATTAATTACACTCCTGTTGGTAGTAAGCAAATGTTAAACACCGATGTGGTGAGATGTGTCACACTAGAAACTATTAACAGACACATAGAGAGTATTAAATCAAGTGAATGTTATGCTTTTACTGATGGTTCTGTGCAGACAAACACAGGTAGAACAGGCTGTGCAATTGTAATATATAAAGAAAAAGAGATGATAGTGTCAATCAAACAAAGGCTGAACAACTGGGCCAGTACAACACAAACTGAACTAACTGGAATCTACTTAGCCACAGACTACCTCAAAGAAAATGGAGGTGGGGTGATATTCTGTGACTCTCAAAGTGCTTTGAAATCAATGAACAGCCCGTCAGTCTCTATGTCTAAAGTTGCGTGTGATATTAAAAGGAATGTGATAACTGCCAATGAGAACAACTTTCGTATCGAATTTGTGTGGATTCCGTCCCATGTTGGAATCAGGTATCATGACCATGTTGATAGACTGGCCAATGAGGCATGTAAGAAAGATGAAGTGAGAAATGCAGAGAGACCTGACAGTTGTAGCATTAGTAAATATGACAAATTTTGTAACAAGAGGTACCGGTATGGCCAGCATAAGGACAGAACCAGACAATGTGATGTAGTCGTGGCCAGAATTAGGCTAGGATACAGACACATCTGGCAAGTTAGTAACGCTGTACCCATACCGGAACACTCAGCATGTAAACTTTGTGATAAACCTTTGAAGCATACACTTGAACACTATATTATTGAATGTGACACTGTCCAAGACTTCAGGCCACCTGACTTACTGTATCTTGAACTATGTAATTACTTCAGGTGTGCTTGAGGACATTCTTGCTGTTTATCCCAAATTTGCTAGCCCACACTGATTAGTCTTCAATTAGAATATGACTCCAATGTATGTGATCCACTGACCTATATATGCTGCTGGTGAATGTGATGTATTTCCTTCTTTGTGTACGAACCTCTGTCCTGCGTGGCAGTGAACAGTGGCATTACCCACATGAATCTGACCTATATATAGTGTCAATGAATATGATGCACTCTTTGTGTACGAACCTCTGTCCTGTATGGCAGTGAAAAGTGACATTACTCACATGAATCTGACCGACGTATATGTGTGTGTGTGTGTTTACATATATGTATATGTACTGTCAATGAATATGATGCAACTCTTTGTGTACGAACCTCTGTCCTGCATGGCAGTGAACAGTGACATTATCCATTTGAACCTGACCTATATACATTTATAGTTGTTAATGAATATGATGTATTTCTTTGTGTGTGAACCTCTGTCCTGCGTGACAGTGAGAAGTGATACCACCCTCAGTGTCAAGACCTGACTGTACTACAAGCTCTGCCAATAAATTTGTTAAACTAACTGGAGAATTGAAGTCAGGTGCTTTGGTTTTCCAAGGTACGTGGGAAGGTGGGATAGGTCCAATGACTAGCCAATCAGCTGTGTCTGTTCCTTCTCCGACTTCCACTTCGCTCTGTGACTGACTGCTACTGCTCCTGACTGCGACTGCACCCGACTGCGACTGGCGACTCACTGACTGGTGGCGGTAGAACGAGGAAGACTGAGGGCATTGCCCCGCCGCTCCTCGTCACATAGGCCTACAGTTTCCAAGCCTTACTTTTCACTTTTGTTTCTCACCTTAACACTTTTCGCTATATTGCCTTATAAACCCATATTTTAATCCTAAATTACACACTAATGTAAG
>NW_024725158.1:0-10499 GCF_018991925.1 Homarus americanus | reverse complement strand
ACAATCTTCACTACATCTCACTTCACAATCTTCACTACATTCCACTTCACAATCTTCACTACATCTCACTTCACAATCTTCACTACATCCCACTTCACAAACTTCACTACATCTCACTTCACAATCTTCACTACATCTCACTTCACAATCTTCAATACATCTCACTTCACAATTTTCACTACATCTCACTTCACAATCTTTCACTACATCTCACTTCACAATCTTCACCATATCTCACTTCACAATCTTTACTATATCTCACTTCACAATCTTCACTACACCTCACTTCACAATCTTCACACCCCACTTCACAATCTTCACTACTATCTCATCTTCACACCACTTCATATCCTCACTTGACAATCTTCACCACATCCTTCACAATCTTCACTACATCTCACTTCACAATCTTCACTACACCTCACTTCACAATCTTCACTACATCTCACTTCACAATCTTCACTAACACCATCCTTCATCACTACATATATCAACATCCATCATTGCTACTTATAACACCATCCATCATCATCACTACATATAACACTATCCATCATCACTTCATATAACACGATCCATCATCACTACATATAACACCATCCACCATCACTACATATAGAACCATCCATCACGACATATAACACCATCCAACATCACTACATATAACACCAATCATCATCACTACATATAATATCATCCATCATCACTACATATAACTCCATCCATCATCACTACATATGACACCATCCAGCATCACTACATATAACACCACCCATCATCACTACATATAACATCATGCATCATCACTACATACAACACCATCCATCATCACTACATATAACACCATCCATCATCACTACATATAACACCATCCATCATCACTACATATAACATCATCCATCATCACTACATATAACATCATTCATCATCACTACATATAACATCATTCATCATCACTACATACAACACCATCCATCATCACTACATATAACACCATCCATCATCACTACATATAGCATCATCCATCATCACTACATGATATAACACCATCCATCATCAATACATATAAACTATCTCTATTACTACTATATATAATATCATCTATCATTACTATATATAATACTATCTATCACTACATAGAACTATTTATCATTATATATAATATCATTCATTACTATATATAATTTATCTAATATATAATACCTACCTTAGCATTACTACATATATTACCAACTATCATTACTATATATATCATTGTATCATTATTTATATATAACACCATCCATCATCACTACATATATTACCCTCCTATCGTCACTACATATAACACCATCCATCATTACTACATATAACGCCATCCTTCATCACTACATATAACACCATCCATCATCACTACATATTATAACACCCTCCATCATCTCTACAAACACCAGTCCTCAACTATAGTGATAAACAGAGCTTCATTTTGTTGTCAATTTCTTTAGATTCCAACCTTATTAAACCGTAATTCTTTTTGTATGGTCAAATTTTGATTTGACCTCAGTGAGAGAGCTGTTAGTGTCAGTAAATCACAATGGTGTTCCGACGCACTGTAACAAAAGTTTCAAAGGTTGAGGTGAAGCCTTGCCAGGTGAAGGAGAAGGGCCCCCGATCTAACAAACTGCAGACCACAAAGCACACTAAACCTCAAAACAACAAGAAGAAGAAGGAAACTACCACTTTCTGCCATGTACAAAAGGACCAGTACCTGCCATGGGGAGACTACATCTTCACCGGGAAAAAGACGAAGAACAACAAGAAGCGTTGACCCATCTTTTCTGATATTTAAAAATAATAAAAAACATATTAATTGATTTTGTTTGTATTATTTATGCTTTTATTATTTTCAACTGTAAATGTGCTGTTTTGGGAATATATTTTGAGTTACATAATATTTAGGTACAGCAGTTTATTTCACTGTATCTCCTTGTGTGAGTGTGTGGGTAGTGTGTGGATAGTGTGTGGGTACTATGGGTGTGTGGGCATTATGGAGAACTAGTCATGGCTAACTGTGACCCTATATACGGGTTACATAGGCCTTAACGCCCTTGTTTCAGCGCTATCTCATATTTCCAAATTTCACATATTTGAAAGTATTAGATAACCAAAATATCTGGAAAATATTTAGTTAAAAATACAAATAATAAAACAAAATCGAAAACAGAAAGAAAAAACAATACCCGTGAAAGTGGAAATAAGGAGGAGGCAGAGCAGACGATACACAGGAAGGCAGTAATCATCATCCCCGTGTGAACCAGCCAGAGAAGAACTCATTCGCCTCACCGTCCACCCGCGTACGATCAGCTGAGTGAAGTTGCCTCGTGTTGCAGTAAACTTTATCTGTAAAAGGACAATTTACTTTTACTTTTGTTGTTTATCTTACTGTTTATAACTGTTTATTTTCTCTTACATAATGTACACTAAGTATGGGAGTGTACAGTAAGTTATACCGGATGACAACAAATTCACATTCGTCTTGCAAATATTAAAACATTACCCTAACAACAGTATTGTATAACAACACGAGCTAAAGTGATGTGTAAAAAGGTCGGTTGCAAAAAGAAATATTATTCTTTTAAGTCTTTTTCAGTTTGTTCAGTGTTAACAACATTATAGGTCATATTTCATGCAGTATGCATATACAATGTTTGCTGAAGGTTTAATACCTTTCTGTTTACTGATGATGTAAAACCCTCGTTAAAATACTTTAGAGTCGTTTACAAAATATTTGGTGCGTTTCCGGAGCATTGTATGTTTTACAGCATGCGAGGCGGCAGGTATGTGGAGTTTTAAGAGCACTTCACGCTATAGCTCAGTTGGCCATGGATTAGCGAATTACGAACTGAAAATGTTTGGATCGTCATCTGTTTCGTGTAAGCTGTGTCGGACATTTTGTGCTACATTAAAGTCCAGCGATTTGTGGCAGCTGTCGGGCTCCTGCCTGACCACCCTTTGCCTAAGAAGAGCGATTGTCTGAAGGTGTTCGAGTAGTTACTCAATAGTGAAAAAGTGATATGGAGTCCCATTGACATGGCTGCCAGTTAGGGACAGTCTGGATACGGCACACTACATAGCATGTCTTTGGAAAGTAAAGGAGGCCGTGTAGCCAAGACTGCACTCAACCGCCTTCACTTCCCCAATTACAGCTAGGTGGACTGAGAGCGCCTCGGGATTATCATATTTATAATGCCAGACGGGAACACCATCCCCTTGACACCTCGGAGACTATACAGTACTGTGTTCGGGGCGTGTTTGTGGGTCTCTACTGCCGCCTCCCTATCGTTGAGTTGCTCCCCACTTACCGTAACCAGTCGAGGTCACTGTGGGAGGCCATGTACGGTACAGTACAGTACAGAGTCACGCCCCCCTCAACAACGTCCGCACCTCGCCTGCTGAATACAGTATTTGCAAATGTGACCATAAACCCCAACAATTGTAGCAAATTACAAGTCCCGGGATTTGCCCCTGGTATTAACACAGTGACAAACGTTCCATTCCTGGTAAGTAGCAGGTGGCCGGAGGTAGTGCAATCCTCTCCCAGACTACACGGAGATGAGAGAGAGCTGGTTGACCATCATGGTAAGGACGCGTCACTATTTGGACCCCAGGGAGGCCATTATCGTAAGTTAAGTGAAAGGCATTTGAATACTGGACGACGAGACGCTATATGAATTTCTTTACCCTAGTTTTCCCACCGATAATAATGAGTACAAGGGAGGTAGTCTCATCGGCGTTCATCAACACCATAGCCGTCTCAGTTACCTATTGCTCGTACAAGGTTTTTGAATGAAATAGTTTTACTAATATCAGCAACTTTCAAACTACTACAGGAAATAATATATATATATATATATATATATATATATATATATATATATATATATATATATATATATATATATATATATATATATATATATATATATATATATATATTTTATATATATATACATATATATATATATATATAAGGACAAATCATTAAGGAGAAGAAAATATCTAGTGCTATTGTGGCTCATTGTTGTGCGAGTACAGACCAGTTCCGTACTACCCCTGGGAAGATGTGAATTGCCATCTAGAACTCTGCGTTTCTTTCCTTGTATTACTAGCATATATCAGATCACGCACCATAGTGATTTCATTTCCTTGCATTACATATATATATATATATATATATATATATATATATATATATATATATATATATATATATATAACAAAAAGTGTTTGTATGTCATGCCGGACGAGAGTAATGTATCGCCCCTGCGTTTTTTCGACGAATTTTGTTTCACTAACTGAAAAAATCAATTACGAGCAGCTTGTACAACGATGTGCCGGAAAATGCCATTACGAGAGCGAAAATGGTGTTGCTGGCACTTTGTTCCATTTATTCAAAGAAGATGACATTGAATGAATTTAATACAATGCGTATGTGGTGAACGAGCCAAGTGAAAATATGACATATTGAGCTACTTAATGAGAGAGAGAGAGAGAGAGAGAGAGAGAGAGACGGTTAATAGACTCTAGATGAGAGACAATTCCTCAACCACACCATTAAGCACCAACAAAAAATTTCACCGCTATACCATAAATCCGAGCGTTAGTAGACATTATCAGCACCTACCTGTCTACCCACCATTATTGGCTCTTAAATTATGGTGCAATATGGTGCAATAGGGTTGATTTTATGGTGCTGATGTTCCCTTCCCCATGTTATAGACGCGAGAGAAGGTTTGTTTACATTGGGATGCCGTCATAGTCCTCTCTGGTGGCGAGAGTACTGACTGAGGGTATAGGGGAGGAAGAGGACGAGGAGGATAAACAGGAGGGGGAGGAAAAGATGGAGAAAAAGGTAAGAGAGAGAGCGAATAAGAAGAACACCAACACAACATCAAAAACCCAACCAATACTAAAATAATATAACGAAATTAGAGACGAAAAATATAACAAACAATATAAGAAAATGAGCAGGAATGAACACCAAGGTCAGAAAAAGAGCAGGAATGAACACCAAGGTCAGAAAAAGAGCAGGAATGAACACCAAGGTCAGAAAAAGAGCAGGAATGAACACCAAGGTCAGAAAAAGAGCAGGAATGAACACCAAGGTCAGAAAAAGATACAAACACTGATTAGAAGAGAAAATATAAACATTGTGAACAAAATATAAAATGCAGAATGTGAAATGAATAAGAAACGTTAAGTGTTTTATATTCAAGAGACAATAAACGGATCAAGGTACAAAAAGTAAAGGTAAATAGATGGAAAAAAAATACAAAGTGAAGAAATTAGAATCTCCTCTTCGTAAATTGAGAGCAGCAGCAGGAGGGGGGGAGGAGGGCATGAAATGGTCAATAATGTTCCATAAATCAGAGGAAATGTCGCAGAATCGGAGCAGCTGAGCCAATATTTGACCTCTGGTTTGCATAATTCGAAGCGCCAAATTTTTCACCAGCGTAGAGTTAAGGCAGCTCGGGGTAGGACGGGGAAATACCTCATACATTTTGACTTAGTGAGCCGCCGTCACCCACCTGGCCAGGTACGGTACACAGTCAGGTTAAATCATCAACTCATCTTTTTTTTTTCAATTGGGAGGAGTATTTAATCATCATGAAAAAGACGAATAAAGCTCAAATTACACACACACACACACCGTAAATTGACTTATTCACGATATTCGGTCGCTTATGAGAGAGAGAGAGAGAGATTAATTCAGAGCGTGACGTGCACAAGTCAGTAGGATTAATAATAAACTTTTGTTGTCCGGAACTGAGAACTCTAACAAACTCTCTTTTTCTCCCTTTCCTATGACTTGAAATTACGATGGTGTCAGAGTGTGTGTGTGTGTGTGTGTGTGTTGAAGAGGAACATGAATGATAAAGTCTTCTGTACTAAATGTTATCTCCTGGAACCACCGCGTGATGCCTAGATAAGGAGTGTAAGGAGGAACTTATGTTTCTTTAGCTCTGGGTCTGGTGAAGTTATACAAACAACTGTTTATGGCAACTTGGGTCCTTTACAGACTCTCCCTGTATAATATAGTATATGTTTATGAAGGGGAAGATGCAGAGAGACATTTTTGTAGGCATGTTTGTCGGGAAGAGCCCAATGTCATGAATGGAATGCCTGTCGTCTGATATAGTGAAGAATAAATGTACAGTTTATCTGACTGCACGACGCTAGAGACGCTCTCTAATACAAGGAATACCAACATGACCATTAATGACGACGCTACACTGAAACACAACTTTTAGGGTTGGTAGCAAAAATAATTCGAGGAAAGTAACATCTGGTGAACCGGAAAGTTTGATTAAAATTTTTTAAATATGACAGTTTTTCGCTCTAGTTTGTGTAACGTGGATTATAAAATACACAAACTTATTAAGCTGAGGTGCAACGAATATGAAACAAACACACACACACACAGACTTAACATTTTCATGAACGTAGGCAAAAGTATTTACATTTCCAGACTTTTCTTACAAAACAATAATCTTAATCACAACATTTTAATCATTCGTCATTTTTTAAACTTAAGTTCCACCAAATGATAAGCAACACTTCCTAAAAAAAAATCGTTGCTACGTATTTTTACATTTTCCGCCATAGGAGTGAGCCGAGCCAAACTAAAACACGATAATCATTACACAATACACCAGTAATCATCACAGTTCAGTAAAAGAGACACAACACTAAACTCGTTACGTGTTCCCTCGCTAACACTACTGACAACGACTGATTGAAACATATTTGTTGAAGGACGCCAGGCTGCAATGGTCGCTGCAAAATCTAAATGCGAAATACATGATCAAGGCAACAATGGTGTTTTGTCTGTCCTGTCTGACCTTTGTTGCTGAGTTTAAAGGAAATACACTCACTGACTCACACAGTTATTTTGAGAGAGAGAGAGAGAGAGAGAGAGAGGGAGAGTATGTGTGTTTGTGTGTGTGTCCATTCAAAACAGGTATTTTTTAATTAATGGGAGTGTCTGTCGTAACACTAAACAAAAGGTTCCTAGTAGTGTCTTTGTTCTTCAAATGTTATAAATAAGACGACAGCTTTTGGTGGAAACTATGCTGGTAGTATTAGTGTAAGAAGCTGACAGTCTCAAACTTCATTGTTATCTTAATAAACAAACAATGCATCAGTTTAATACAATGAAAAAATAGCTTGAAGAATGGCGCTGGTTATCATTAATTACCCTCAATATACAGCACAGTACATGGAGGTATTGTCCAATATTTCCTAACACCATCATGTTAAGACCTGAAGCAACACATCACCATTTAAAGCTAAAATCACCGAGTGTTTTATTCACAAGTCTTTTGTTTTCATTTTTAGCTTCAGCTAATTATTATTTTCTTAAAGCATCAAATCATATTTTGCACATTTTGAAACAGAGTTGTACAGAAAATTTTTATATTCAATTTGTCAATTTATGCACCGAGTGAGGTGAGAGAGTGGCTCTGACCTTTCAGATAATGGATTTTGAGAATGATGGACAGCGACTGTTTGGTGTCTGGAGTACACTAGAATTTTCTTTTCTTAAATTATTCTATCTATAATACCATTGTGTGTAAATTACATTGTAATATATTCTCCACAGTTTTTATTTTTTCCTCTCCTGTGCATCTCAAATAAAATATGTAAGACGTAAAAGTGACAAATTATTACATTTTGTAATAGTCAATGTGTTGTGTTGAAACAAGAGCCCCGACAAATACTCTGTGTTGCTCCTTTGATGAAAAACTTGCATGTCTGTTTTGCTTTTTGTTTACGCCAGAGTTTAACGACCTGGTTCCTGCAAATAGTATCATAAACTTTTTCAAATTTTCGCGTCCACTCCAAATGTTGATGGTAAAAATATGTAGATGGAACACGGCAGGTGGGAGCTTCATGTCGACAAACATTTGAATACAATACAACAATTCAAAATGGCAATATAAATATATAACTGACAGCAAATTCGTTCAATTGTATATATATATATATATATATATATATATATATATATATATATATATATATATATATATATATATATATATATATAAACGTGTGACACAGTAAACATAAGAACATAAGAATGGAGGAAACTGCAGCGGGCCTATTGGCCCATACTGGGCAGTCCCGTTTACACCCAACCCCTATTGCTCATATGAGCATCCAACCTATGTTTGAAGCAATTCAGCGTATTCGAGTGAGGGAGGCGTAAACTGGTGCTTTTGGTGACGTACAGTTGGGTCGTTACAGCCTCCAGTATTCAGGCTTAGCAATTTCATGCTGTCATGTTGAAAATCCCGATAAGTTAAGTTTAATATAATTTGCGTTTCCCAAATATGATTTTTCCAAAATCAAAATGTAGCGAATTTCCCAAACCTACTACATCAGAAAACTTATTTTGAATATATATATATATATATATATATATATATATATATATATATATATATATATATATATATATATATATATATATATATATATATGCAAATAAATCACTGTAGGTGCGCGTGATCTAGGTATATGCTAATAACCAAAAGAAAAAAGAAAACACGAAGTTCCCAAGCGCTTTCGTATAATTTACATCTTCAGGGGTGAGTACAGACTGTAGGAATTAAAATCAATAAACCTTAGTGATGGTCAGTTCAAAACTGATAATATGTTACATAAATTTATTTGTCAGTGGCCCAAGGTTAAAAATGATTTGAAAACCTTTGATCTAGATGTATGATAGTTATTTTGTGGGTCCCTTATTTTTGACCTGACCTGACTAGTCACGTCACCCCCCCTTCTCTTAAGCTCCTCTACGTGTGTGTTGGTGTGGGGATTAGTGGATGACATCATTATGACCTGACCTCATGTTTTTAAGGTCACCCTGTATATTTAAGCCTCTCTCTGTCCATGTAATCCAGTTGCCTGTGTGAGGGCCACCGGGTGTGTGAGGACCACAGGCAATGTGAGGGCCACAGTTTGTGTGAGGGCCACTGGGTGTGTGAGGGCCACTGGGTGCGTGAGGGCCACCGGGTATATAAGGGCCACCGGGTATATAAGGGCCACCGGGTATATAAGGGCCACCGGGTGTGTGAGGGCCACTGGGTGTGTGAGGGCCACCGGGTATATAAGGGCCACCGGGTATATAAAACCGCCAGGTATATAAGGGGCCACCAGGTATGCTGGGGGCCACTGGGTGTGTGAGGGCCACCGGGTATATGAGGGCCAGAGGGTGTGTGAGGGCCAGAGGGTATGTGAGGAATGCCGGGTGTGTGTGTGTGTGTGTGTAAGGGTCACAGGGTGTGTGAGCTCCATAGGGTGTGTAAGCGCCACAGGGTGTGTGAGGGCCATGGGGTGTGTGTGGGCCACACGGTGTGTGAGGAGCCAGAGGATATGTGAGGGACATAGGGTGTGTAAGGGCCATAGAGTGTCTAAGGGCCAGGTTCAGAGAGTGTGAGAGGCCAACAGGGTGCGTGAGGGCCACAGGGTATGTGAGGGCCACAGGGTGTGTGAAGGCCACAGGGTGTGTGAAGGCAACAGGGTTTGTGAGGGCCACAGGGTGTGCTAAGGTCACAGGGTGTGTGAGGGCCACGGTTTGTGAGAGGGCCACAGGGTGTGTGAGGGCCAGAGGATATGTGAAGGCTATAGGGTGTGTAAGGGCCATAGGGTGTCTAAGGGCCAGAGGGTATGTTAGGCCCACAGGGTGTGTGAGGGACACAGGGTATGTGAGGGCCACAGGGTATGTGTGGGCCACAGGTTGTGCCAAGTTTACAGGGTGATTGAGGGCCAGAGGGTGTGTGATTGTCACAGGGTGTGTGAAGGTCGCAGGGCGTGTGAAGGTCACAGGGTGTGTGAAGGCAACAGATTGTGTGAGGGCCACAGGGTGTGTGAAGGCCTCAGGGTATATGAGGGCCACAGGGCATGTGTGGGCCACAAGGTGTGTGAGGGTCACAGGGTGTGTGAAAGCAACAGATTGTGTGAGGGCCACAGGGTGTGTGAGGGTCACAACATGTGTCAGGGCCACAGGGTGTGTGAGTGCCATATTTGTGTAAGGGTTACAGGGTATGTGAGGACTACAGTGTGTGTGAGGGCTACAGATTGTGTGAGGACCACAGATTGTGTGAGGACCACAGATTGTGTGAGGGCCACAGGATGTGTGAGGCCATATCGTTTGTAAGGGCCAGAGGATGTGTGGGAGCCAGAGGGTGTGTGGGAGCCAGAGGGTGTGTGGGGGCCAGAGGGTGTAACGGCCATTATTCGCCCGGATCAAGGTGTGTGGCGTTTACAAATAGGTCTCACCTGACCAGTACACTCAGACTTAAGCCACAGTCACCTCCAGCTTATGTAAACCGACAATAACCACAGACGTCTTTTATTATATACAAACTTGCAAAGTACAATGTGTTCATGAATGCCTCACCAAGGACCTTCTCGTGCGTTCAAATACTGAAATTGAAATTGAAATATTT
>NW_024725157.1:225000-241988 GCF_018991925.1 Homarus americanus | reverse complement strand
CTACCTCCCTACCTCCCTACCCCTCCTACCCTCCCTACCCTCCCCTACCTCCCTCCCTTCGTTGTCATTCTCGTTCTCAATAATTCCATTTTTTATTGTAGGAAAATGTCAGTAGCGACACACACACACACACACACACACACACACACACACACACACACACACACACACACACACACACACACACACACACACACACACACACACACACACACACACACACACACTGCTGGCTTGCCTACCTCCTCCTCCTCCTCCTGCAGCATACATAAATACATACATACATACATACATACATACATACATACATACATACATATACATACATACATACCCTTACAGTAACGGTATGGTGGTAGGTAATTGTGATGCACCTGGACATGTTACCTGGTGTTTCAGCGGATCGTGGAGTGGTGAAGACAGCTCTGGGTGTGACGTAAACAAGAGACCATGGTTCGAGTGTCATCAGAAGGGGTGAGGGGGGGGGAGGTGCAGCGTATGGGGAGGGTGGACGCTGGGGAACACTGGGGGAGGGTAGGAGGTGAACAGTGAAATAAGAAGTCTTAATTAGTTACCTCAAAATAAGATCGTAAATAAGGTCTTACATCCCCCTCCCTCCTCCCCCCCCCTCCTCCCGCTGCGTCACGCTACACAGGTAATTACTTAACGAGGATGATAATCAGTTCTGTGTACTCCTTCCTGGCGACACTGATCTCTCTCTCTCTCTCTCCCTCTCTCTCTCTCTCTCTCTCTCTCTAAACACAGGTGACCCCTACCCTCTCCTTGGCTCTCCTGTTTAGGAATGCATCCATCAGTGCTCTCTCTGTATACGTGGGGAGCGACAACACACACACACACACACACACACACACACACACACACACACACACACACACACTTGAATTAAATAGCACCTTGAGTGTCGAGCTTCCTAGATCAGGTTGTTTTACGGCCTTGATGGAGTTAATACGTTCGTCCGTCTTTCGCCTGTTTGTCCGTTCGTCTAAGCGTTCGTCCGTCCGTCCGTCTGTCTCCTCCTCCTCTCGTCCGTTCGTGTCGTTCGTCCGTCCTTCCGTCTCCCCCTTCGTCCGTCCGTCCGTCTGTTCGCCCGTCCGTGTTCTGAGTCACTTCTGGGATGACCTGACAAATTTTGAGTAACATCTGAGGACTGTTTTGTCCAGAGCTTCCTAGTGTGTCCATAGTTTTGTCCAGAGCTTCCTAGTGTGTCCATAGTTTTGTCCAGAGCTTCCTAGTGTGTCCAGCTATCATAACCCCCTGCCAGCTATCATACCCCTACCACCTGTCATTCCCCCGTGCCAACTGTCATATATGTCATACCCTTGGCAGCCTGGCATGCTCCTGTCACTCTAAATGAAGCTGGGGTGTTGCTTCCTCAGGTGCTTCATACATAACCTGACCTACGCATCACCCCCACACCCCTCCTCCCCCCCTCCCCACACCCCACCTCCCCCACCCCCACCTCCCCTTCCCCACCTCCCCCAACCCCTCCTCCCCCACCTCCTCCCCACACCCCTCTCCCACCCCCCTCCCACATCTCTATCCCTTCAACCTTCACTAATGATCAACAATAATTAAAGAAAATTTACGCCATTAATTCCCGTAAATCATAATTAAAGGTTCATTAATCAGATAATTGTAATTCGAATGATATTTTGTTTATAAGCGCTCGTCCTGGTTCCTGTCTTCCCAACATCTTTACTACTCTCACTAGGTCGTCTGGCTCAGTCAAGTGGGTTAGGTTAGGTTAGGTTAGGTTGCCTCCAGGTGTTTGGGAAATAAATTATTGGTACTTAATTATTCCTACAGGTGTATGATATGTTCTTATTTAGTGTTGACAGGTGTGTAATCGTTCCAGAGAGGTTTAATGATTATCCAGACAGGTGTGTAGATTAGATATTCTAGACAGGTGTGTAATCGTCCTAGGCAGGTGTTTGGTTTGTCCTGAGTCGTCCAGACGGGAGAACGATCATTCAGTGTCATACAGAGAGGTGGGGAGGTTGTGTGGCAGGTGTGGGGAGAGAGGGTAGGCAGGTGTGTGGTGGGCGGGGAGAGAGGGAGGCAGGTGTGTGGTGGGCGGGAGGGAGGTTGTGTGGCAGGTGTGGCGGTGGCAGGTGGCGTGGTGGCAGGTGGCGCAGGGTGTGTTGTAGCAGACGCGGCAGACATATGTTTCCCGCCGGGTTCATCTCTCCAGTGGCCAGGCTAAATAATTAAGTGAAGAGCCCCTGATGAGGTGCTGCTGTGGTGGGTTGTGACGACTGGTGGTGGGTTCTGAAGCTTGTGTGGTGGGCTATGACGTCTCTGGTGGGCTGTATGCATGTATAGGGGTTATGAAGCTTCTGTTGTGGGTTACGGTGTCTGGTGGTGGGCTCTGGTGTCTGGTGGTGGGTTCTGATGCTTGTGTGGTGGGCTATGATGTCTGTGGTGGGCTGTGGAATATGTATGGTGGGTTATGAAGCTTCTCTGGTGGGTTGTGGAGCATGTGTGGTGGGTTGTGGAGCATGGTGGGTGAGCAGGGTGAGTTGGAGCATGTGGTGGGTTGTGAGCATGTGGTGGCTGTGGGAGTGGTGGGTGGAGCATGTGTGGTGGGTTGTGGAGCATGTGGGTTGTGAGCATGTGGTGGTGAGCATGTGGTGGATGTGACATGTGGTGGGTTGTGACATGTGGTGGGTTGTGGAGCATGTGTGGTGGGTTGTGGAGCATGTGTGGTGGGCTATACTGACGTGTCTGTTGAGTAATAAGAGTCTGATGTCCTAATTAACGTCTGTGATCTTTATTAATAGAGTTGTTGTTGTTGTTGTTGTTGTTGTTATTTTTGTTGTTGTTGTCGTTGTTGTTATTAATGTCCGTATTGTGATTTTGTTGTTATTGCTGTAATTGTTTTTGTTGTTATTTTTGTGTTTGTTATTGCTCGTTGTTTGCTATTATTAATTAGTATTAGTGTTTTTATTGTTATTGATGTTATTGATGTCCTTGTTTATGTTATTTTTTGTCGCTGTTGTCTTTGTTATTATTTTTGTTTATTGGTATTTTATTACTGTTCTTAATTGTTAAGTTATGTTATTTTACTTCACAACTACCTGGTGTCTGTGTTACCTGTGTTGTAGGTATAGGCACGACTGTGTGTGTGTGTGTGTGTGTGTGTGTGTGTGTGTGTGTGCAACTCTCAACACATTCTCTGAGTTAAATTATTCTAATCATGAGTGTACTGTACCCACCCTACCCCACCCCACACCTCACCCTCACCCCCACCCCACCCAACCCAACCCACTCCCACCCCCACCCCCACCCCACCCCACCCCACCCCACCCCACCCCCACCCCACCCCACCCCACCCCTGCCCCCCAGACGTCCTCAGTTCAATGGCCAGTTCTGTGACGTAACCCTCAATGTGGTCCATGTTTACACGTGAGGCAGCTTGTTCAGTGACGTATGGTAGTTATGTATAAGCCTCATTAGCCTCTACACCATCAGTGAGTGTAGCAGAGAGGGGTGATGAGGAGGAGGGGTGATGAGGAGGAGGTGATGAACAGTGAGGTGATGAACAGTGAGGGGTGATGAACAGTGAGGTGATGAGCAGTGAGGGGTGATGAACAGTGAGGGTGATGAACAGTGAGGGTGATGAACAGTGATGGGTGATGAACAGTGACGGTGTTGACAGTGAGGTGGGGGTGAACGGAGACGGGGTAGAGGAGGGTGATGAACAGTGAGGGGTAATGAACGGTGACGGGGTGATGAACAGTGACGGATGTTGAACAGTGAGGGTAATGAACAGCGACGGGGTGATGAACAGTGAGGGTGATGAACAGTGAGGGGGATGAACGGTGACGGGGTGGTGAGGAGGGGTGTATGTTTGCTCACCCTGGTAGGTAATAACAGGCCATCCTCGGGGAACAAGTGCTATAAATAACCCTGTTAATTCCAACCTGACTCGCACTCACTGGTCCAGGGGTTGATGTACTCCTCTAGGGGGTGAAGATTAGACACCCCATCTTGTTTCATCTTAACCTAACCTCACCTAACCCTAACCTAACCTAACCTAACAACCTAACCTCCACCACTGTATGTTGGTTGACGTGCTGCAGTGTGGTAGAACAGATAAACACACACACACACACACACACACACACACACACACACACACACACACACACACACACACTCTCTCTCATTCCCACACACATGACAGATTATATATATACCTGCATCAGTCAGGTGTGTCGCCTCATATAGTGATGTATACCTGGCGTAGTGTTCACCTCTAACTGTCTCAACGTTACCCTCTTCTCAATGTTTGTTTACCTGTGGCTCCCCTCTCTTGCTCCCTTCATATGATCCCCCCTTGTTTTCCCTCTGTTTTCCCCCCTATGTTTCTCTTGTGTTTTCCCCTGTCCCCCCTCCTCTATTTCCCCTCTCTGTTTTCCTCCTGTGTGTCCCCCCTCTGTTTCCCCCTTATTTCCCCTTTGTTTCCCCTCTATACCACCTCAGTCACCCTTTGTATTGATATCACCCCCGTCTGCCTGCCTGCCTGCCTGCCTGCCTGCCTGCCTGCCTGCCTGCCTGCCCACTGTGTTTACCAAGGACTCGTCAACACCATTGGTCTTTGTATGGCTGGAGGTGGGGATACAGTTGACATCATGACTCGTGTTTCTCGAGTCACGTTCCCCTCTCACCTCGATCCCTCTCACTCCCCCTCACCTCGACCCCTCTCACTCCCCCCTCACCCCCCAGCACCGCCTAAGGTAAGCTCCCTGAGGCCGTATTTGTGGAGAGCGTTGAGGCGTCCCAAATATTTGAGGTTTAAGTGTCTTACCCGACCTGAGATAGACCTCCCCTCTCTCCCTCTCCCTCCTCCTTCCCTATTGTTTCACTTCCTTCCTTCCTTCCTTCCTTCCTTCTTCCTTCCTGGTTTTCTCTATCCTTTTACTCCCTCTCTCTCGCCTTCCTCCCTCCCTCCTTCCTCCACCTCCTGCTCGATTCTCCGTTGGGTCTCATTGACTTTTTCTCTCCCGCTGCCTCTCACCCTCCCCGCTGCCTCTCACCCTCCTGCCCTCACCCTCCCCCCTCCCCTCCCTGCCTCTCACCCTCCCTGCTGCCTCTCACCCTCCCTCTGCCTCTCACCCTCCCGCTGCCTCTCACCCTCCCGCTGCCTCTCACCCTCCCTGCTGCCTCACCCTCCCCCCTCTGCCTCCCCCCCCGCTGCCTCTCACCCTCCCCGCTGCCTCTCACCCTCCCTGCTGCCTCTCACCCTCCCGCTGCCTCTCACCCTCCCTGCTGCCTCTCACCCTCCCTGCTGCCTCTCCCCCCCTCCCTGCTGCCTCCCCTCCCCTGCCTCTCACCCTCCCCGCTGCCTCCACCTCCCGCTGCCTCACCCTCCCCCGCTGCCTCTCCACCCTCCCTGCTGCCTCTCACCCTCCCTGCTGCCTCTCACCCTCCCTGCTGCCTCTCACCCTCCCCTGCCCTCACCTGCCTCTCACCCTACCTGCTGCCTCTCCTGGGTGCAGTGAACGGAGATTATAACTGAGGAACCTCGTCATGGTGATTGAGTATTGAATCAAGCAAACCACCAGAAGATACGCGTCTGTTAGTCTGGTATTGATACAAGGGGTGGTGCTGGGGTGGTGCTTGGGGTGGTGCTGGGTGGTGCTGGGTGGTGCTTGGGGGAGGGGTGGTGGTGGTAGAGGTAGGAGAGGGGTGGTTGTGGATGGAGTAAGGGATGGTTGGGTGCTAGGGGTGGTGGTGGTAGAGGTAGGAGAGGGGTGGTTGTGGATGGAGTAAGGGATGGATGGGTGGTGGTGGTGATGGTGGTAGAGGTGGTGATAGTGGTGACGGTGTCTCTGCCGTATACACCATCATGACCTACCACCATTACTACTTGTATACTCTCATACTATTCCTGTAACCACTATCACCAACCACCACTACCACCAACCACCAACACCCAGACCTTTAACACAACGACAGGCAGACAGACACCCACCCACGTACCTTTAAAAGTAAGAATTTAGATATTCATAAAAAAATGTATAATCTTCGTGTGTTTTTTTTTGTCTCTCAAGAATTATTAAAGATCTGGTAAGAAATATACATAATGATTAGTTAATATCATTCACTATCGGTCGTTCAACTTTGACAAAAAATGTAAATGATTTTGGAAAGTTGGGTTGAGACTATGGGGGATGAGGGGGGGTCTGGGTAATAATTGTGTTAATAATGATAATGAATATTGATAATGGTGATAATGATAATATGATAGTGGTAATAATAATGATGGGGTATTGATAATGATTGAGAAAATAATGATAATAATAATAATAATAATAATAATAATAATAATAATAAGAAGAAGAAGAAGAAGAAGAAGAAGAAGAAGAACCTAACCTAACCTTGATACCTGCCAAAAATTTCTCGCTGGCTCATGAAATATAATTATAAGAGTTTTTGATATGTAACTCCTTCCTGTTGTGTGTCACTCGTCCGG
Source organism: Homarus americanus (assembly GCF_018991925.1). NCBI lineage: Eukaryota > Metazoa > Arthropoda > Malacostraca > Decapoda > Nephropidae > Homarus > Homarus americanus. The sequence goes on along the minus strand of NW_024725157.1, from coordinate 235,489 downwards.
CACTCACATAGTCCTCTCTCTGTTGTGTGTTACTCGTCCGGCACTCACATAATGCTCTCTCTGTTGTGTGTCACTCGTCCGGCACTCACATAATGCTCTCTCTGTTGTGTAAAATACTCGTCCGGCACTCATATAATGCGCTCCTGTTGTGTGTCACTGGGTCCGGCACTACATAATGCGCTCTCTGTTGTGTGTCACTCGTCCGGCACTCACATAATGCGCCTCTGTTGTGTCACCTGTCCGGCACTCACATAATGCGCTCTGTTGTGCGTCACCTGTCCGGCACTCCACATAATGCCTTGTTGTGTGTCACTCGTCCGGCACTCATATAATGCGCTCTCTGTTGTGTGTCACTCGTCCGGCACTCATATAATGCGCTCTCTGTTGTGTGTCACTCGTCCGGCACTCACATAATGCGCTCTCTGTTGTGTGTCACTCGTCCGGCACTCATATAATGCGCTCTCTGTTGTGTGTCACTCGTCCGGCACTCATATAATGCGCTCTCTGTTGTTTGTCACTCGTCTATCACTCACAAATTGATGAACCCAAAGTAAAATTGTGATTAGGTTAGGTTAGGTTAGGTTAGGTTAGGTTAGGTTAGGTTAGGTTAGGCTAGGCTAGGCTAGGTTAGGTTGCAGCCTGACTGGACGTTTCTAAGACCTCCTCCTCCTCCGTGACCAAGAGACAACAATTAACTAGATTACTCACTTGGGTCTTGATGGTGGTTAAGCACGGAGCTTTTGTAGAGAGATGAGCGCGTGTTGTACTGAAGGCTTGGCTAGATTACCTATCATGGTTGGATTACCTGGGATTTTCTCTTGAGATTTCCCGGATTATCTGAGTACACTAATCTCCTCCCTCGTTCTGATTGGTTGAGTGACTGTTGTGTTATTATTGTTGTTGTTGGTGTTGTTATTGTACGTTGATGTCATGACAGTAACATATACTTGTGTCATGTTGTTTTGGTCACTGACATATGACTGTCATAACCCTTCCGTTGACAGATTTATTGCCCTAATGACCTAAATTAACGGTAATTAATCTTGACTAAATTAACCCAAATGACTGTATAAATTAAGCCAGTATCCGGACGGCCGTATTTATTGACTAATTCCGGCCAATTAACTGAGAAAATAAACGAGTTCCATTTCCATTGTCACTGCCTGTTAATATTACCATGATAAACAGTGATACGGGCCATCCTGTTGCGTCGAGGCCATGATGGGCGGGCCAGGTGGTGACGTCAGTGATGTTCTCGTGATGTCAGGGGCTTCATAACGTCCTGGACAAGAGCTGGAAAATACGGGATGATGTTTTGGTCTCACTTCCTTCCCTGGGTGTCCTTCTGCCTCCTCCTCCTCCTCCTCCCACCCCCTCTCTTGTATCTTCCTCTCGCCTCCCTCCTCCTCCTCTTGCTCGCTCTCTTGTATCTTCCTCATACCTCCCTCCTCCTCCTCCTCCTCCCACCCCCTCTCTTGTATCTTCCTCTCGCCTCCCTCCTCCATCTTCTTGTGTGACCTCCTCCTCCCTATCATGCCTCTTCCTCACATGTTATCCTCCCTGTCCGTTTGGCTGTTTGTTTTTGCCGTCATGTGAGTGTGTGTGTGTCAGCGCCCTCTGTTTCACCGCTCATGTTGGTGTGTGAGATGACCCACGTGTTGCTCCGGTGTGTTGGCTGACTTGCTATCTCTACGTGACCCAGATAGCAAGATGATGTACGGCCATTTTTTTTAAACATTCGGGTTACTTATTAGTTACTTATTAGTTACTTATTAGTTACTTATTAGTCACCCGCGTACGGTCATGCAGTAAATAAGGTGTAGCGTGTGTGTCTGTCCCCCCTCCTTTACCATGAACGCAGGTCACTGGTCGCGGGGAGCTGAAGAGAGTCTGGGCACTCAACTTGTCCTCCCAAACTGCGCAGTACGTGTAATCAATGTTAGGTCCACCAGAGCTCCTACGTCATGTATCGCCTTCAGTCCTTCCTGTAGTAACTTCCTCGGTCCTCTTGTACGTCATTCCTACCTCAGAAGTTGTCACCTTGCCTTAGGGTTGTTTCTCGTGTTTTACCCATCATGTTTATTCCACATGTATGAGTGTCTGTCGTGGTGGCGTCTCGCAGCGACAATGGGACGACTTGCCGCCTCTACCACCAGCACCAGGGTCGCTCTTCCTCATGGTAAACTAGCATTCACCTTCTTCGGGATCTTGACACACACACACACACACACAGCAGCTCAAGGTGTGGTTAAGAGAGTTATGGCACCGTATTTAAGGTGGTTGGGTGTGGTGCCTCTCAGTGCCAGGCAGGGTGAGGGAGGGAGCCAGGAACGTTTGTAATGGCGGTAAAGTGAATTAAATTTTTTGGACGCCTGACTTGACTTTGACCCGTGTTGTGGCAGGATGTTGTTGTTGTGGGAGATTGTTGTTGTTGTTGTTGTGAGAATCTGTTGTTGTCGTTGTTTGTTGTTGTTGTTGTTGTTGTTGTTGTTGTTGTTTTTGTTGTTGTTGTTGCTGTTGTTGTTGTTGTTGTTTGTTATTGTTTGTTATTGTTGTTGTGTTTCAAATTTCGTGTTGCCATCTCTCGTTCCCTCTCTTTTATATCTCAGTGTTTCACTGTTTGTTATTCTCTCTCGTGAGAGAGAATAAGTTATGGGCAGTAAGTGGTGGTGTGTATTGAATTTCCTCTGTCCTAACTGTTTGTCTGTCACTCACTATGGTGTGTTATCAAGTTGTCCTTTATTGGTCTTGAGAATTCTGATGAAACTGGTGGGATGGAATTGTTGTTGGTTGGTGGTAGGTGGTGATGGTACGTGGTGGTGGTAGTGATGGTAGGTGGTGGTAGTGATGGTAGGTGGTGGTGGTAGTGATGGTAGGTGGTGATGGTAGGTGGTGGTGGTAGGTGATGATGGAGGTGGTAGTGATGGTAGGTGGTAGGTGGTAGAGGTGGTGGTGGTAGGTGATGGTGATGGCGGTGATGATGGACACAAGACGCTCGGCCGATGATGCGCGCGTGTGTATGTGTGTGTGTGTGTGTGTAAACCTGTAGGTTGACACACACACACACACACACATTACCTGATACCTGAGTATAATTTTGTTTATTTTTCACTTAATTACCTGATTTAATTAACAAAATGGCCAAGTTAAATGTCGCTAACTGCCAACACATGAATACTAATGATGAGTTTAATCTTTATATCAAATAATTTCAAAATATATCAAATAATTTCAAAATATTTCAAATAATTTCAAAATATTTAGAAAAAAATATAAAATGAGATAAAAATTAACTAAACAATATGGAAGAAAATAATTATTATGGTCAAGAATAAAGTCAGTTCTAGGATCGCTATTACTGACTGACTGACTGACTGACTGACTGACTGACTGACTTACTAACTGACTGACTGATTGACTTGCTGACTGACTGATTGACTGACTGACTGACTGACTGACTGACTTACTTATTAACTGACTGACTGACTGACTGACTGATAGAAAGTCTTACCCCTCACGCCCCGGGCCCTAACACGCCAAGGGCTCCTTACTGCACCCCTAGATATGACCTAACCTAACCTAACCCAACTTATCGTTACTGTGGCCATGTTATCGTTACTGTGGCCATATTATCGTTACTGTGGCCATGTTATCGTTACTCTGGCCATGTTATCGTTACTCTGGCCATGTTATCGTTACTGTGGCCATGTTATCGTTACTCTGGCCATGTTATCGTTACTCTGGCCATATTATCGTTATTAGAGGAGGTAAGGGAAAAATTTGTAATATGAATGACAGTAAATCACGAGGCTCGGTAAACCCGGATACTGTGTTGCCTCCCGGAAGACTAAGGCTAGTGATTTATTCATTGATCCGTACTGCTCGGGACCCCTGTAGCGTTTCCTGTAGCGCTGTGTAGTTTTCTGTAGCATTTTGCAGTTTCATGTACCGCTGTGTAGTTTTCTGTGGCGTTGTGTAGCTTAATGTAGCGTTGTATAGCTTTCTGTAGCGTTTTGTAGCTTCCCGTAGTGCTGAGTAGCTTCCTGTAGCACCACTTAACTGGATAACAAAGGGCTATGTACCTCTTAGTGTTAATTTAAGGTTTTTTTGTGCATTTTAACATGTCCTGGTATCCTGTAATGGCTCATAACACTGTGTGGCTCTGTGTTGTGGCTCCTAGCACTCTGTAGCACTGTGTTGTGGCTCCTAGCACTCCATGGCACTGTGTGGTGGCCCCTAGCACTCTGTAGCACTGTGTTGTGGCTCCTAGCACTCTGTAGCACTGTGTTGTGGCTCCTAGCACTCCATGGCACTGTGTGGTGGCCCCTAGCACCCTGTAGCACTGTGTTGTGGCTCCTAGCACTCTGTAGCACTGTGTTGTGGCTCCTAGCACTCTGTAGCACTGTGTTGTGGCTCCTAGCACTCTGTAGCACTGTGTTGTGGCTCCTAGCACTCTGTAGCACTGTGTTGTGGCTCCTAGCACTCTGTAGCACTGTGTTGTGGCTCCTAGCACTCTGTAGCACTGTGTTGTGGCTCCTAGCACTCTGTAGCACTGTGTTGTGGCTCCTAGCACTCTGTTGCACTGTGTTGTGGCTCCTAGCACTGTGTGGTGGCCCCTAGCACTCTGTAGCACTGTGTTGTGGCTCCTAGCACTCTGTAGCACTGTGTTGTGGCTCCTAGCACTCCATGGCACTGTGTGGTGGCCCCTAGCACCCTGTAGCACTGTGTTGTGGCTCCTAGCACTCTGTAGCACTGTGTTGTGGCTCCTAGCACTCTGTAGCACTGTGTTGTGGCTCCTAGCACTCTGTAGCACTGTGTTGTGGCTCCTAGCACTCTGTAGCACTGTGTTGTGGCTCCTAGCACTCTGTAGCACTGTGTTGTGGCTCCTAGCACTCTGTAGCACTGTGTTGTGGCTCCTAGCACTCTGTAGCACTGTGTTGTGGCTCCTAGCCTCATAACACGGTGTTACGGCTACTAGCACATCGTGGCATAGTGTTGCGTACAGTACTGGAGTGAGCGTCACAGCTCTGGCAGCCGGGGGGGTGGAGCAACGTCAGTACTCTCGAGTGAAGCGGAAATCAATTATTTAAGGATTAAGGAACTGTGAGTCGACCGTTGACTGACTCATACAGCGAGGTCACCAAGGATGAGTCTGGTGTGTCAGTGTAGGCCAGGTCACACGGAGTCACGTAGGCCAAGGCTGTGGGGTGTCATGTATAGGCCAGGTCTGGGTGCTTCATGTCACAGGTTAGGGTGTGTCATGGAGGCCAGGTCAGGGTGTGTCATGGAGGCCAGGTTAGGGTGTGTCATGGAGGCCAGGTCAGGGTGTGTCATGGAGGCCAGGTTAGGGTGTGTCATGGAGGCCAGGTCAGGGAGCAACACAAAGGCCAGGTCAGGGAGCAACACAAAGGCCAGGTCAGGGAGCAACACAAAGGCCAGGTCAGGGTGCGTCATGGAGGCCAGGTCAGGGAACAACACAAAGGCCAGGTCAGGGTGCGTCATGGAGTTCAGGTCAGGGAGCAACACATACACTAAGTCAGGTCCCATTTCAAACCCTACATCTTCCTCAAGAACTTAAAACAGACATATGTCAGACGTTCGCCAGTGTAGGCAAAAAGTGGACGAGATAAGCAAAGCCAAGAGGAATAATGAGGTAAGGATAGCAAGGGAGGCGAAGACAAACCCCAAAGGATTCTACCAAATGTATCAAACTAAAACACGAGAAAAGATTGGACCAATACGGTCAGACACCGGCGAGCTCACTGATAACGACAGAGAAATGAGCAATAATTTGAATAAATATTTTTCAACAGTTTTCACCACCGAAAATTTAAACATGATACCCGGGGCACTGACTTTATTCAGAGATAGTGAAGAAAACAAATTAAGCGAGATAGTAGTGACTAGTAACGATGTTAGTAAGCAAATAGACAAACTAAAGCCTAAAAAGTCACCTGGTCCCGATGAGATATTTGCCAGAGTATTAAAGGAATGTAAGGAAGAGCTTAGTATGCCCTTAGCAAAGTTGTTTAACATGTCCTTAAAAACAGGTGTAGTACCAGAATCCTGGAGGATAGCGAATGTAATACCGCCCAATCAGTCTAACATCAATAGTAGGCAAATTACTGGAAGCAATCATTTCAAACTCTATTCGAAATCACCTGGAGAAGCACCGATTGATCAATGATTCCCAGCATGGCTTCACAAGCGGACGTTCTTGCCTAACTAATCTATTAACATTCTTTTCATCAGTTTTCGAATCGGTGGACGAGGGGCACAATTATGATGTGGTATATCTTGACTTTAGCAAAGTCTTCGACAGAGTCCCCCACGAAATACTAATTAGAAAGGTAGAAGCACATGGCATCAAAGGTAATATCCTTAAATGGATTAGGGCGTGGTTACAGGACAGGAAACAGCGAGTGAGCATTAATGGCACTAAGTCCCATTGGAGCAACGTCACAAGTGGAGTTCCCCAAGGCTCAGTACTTGGACCATTATTATTTATTATATACATAAACGACATAGATATCGGCATAGACAGCAACATAGCAAATTTGCTGATGACACTAAAATAGGACGTGTTATTAAATCTGACGAGGACTCACAAAACTACAGGAAGATCTAAACAAATTTTCGAATGGTCTGAAAAATGGCAGATGAAATTCAACGTGGACAAATGTAAAGTACTCAGTATAGGAGATGTAAACAGGGAAACCAGATACCAGATGAACAACGATGCCATAGAGAAATCCGACTGCGAGAGAGATTTAGGAGTAATGATAAGTAGGAACCTTAAGCCAAGTAAACAATGTGTTTTTGCTCGTAACAAGGCTAATGAAGTACTTGGGTTCATACAAAGGAGTGTTAGTTACAAGACTAGCGAGGTCATCATAAAACTGTATCTTGCTCTTGTGAGACCACACCTGGATTACACAGTTCAGTTCTGGTCACCGTATTACAGAATGGATATAGAATCCTTGGAAAGAATTCAGAGGAGAATGACAAGACTAATCCCGGGCATTAGGAACCTTGAGTATAGAGACAGGTTAAGGCATCTTAATTTGCACTCCCTCGAGAGACGTAGAGCGAGGGGCGACCTGATAGAGGTGTATAAGTGGAAGGCAGGGCTAAACAAAGGGGACATTACAAAGGAACTCAAACTAGCCAACCAGGAGCGAACTCGTAACAATGGTTTTCAATTAGACAAATTTAGATTTAGGCGTGAAATAGATAAACACTGGTTTGGAAACAGAGTAGTGGATGAATGGAACAAGTTACCAAATATCATCATTAACTCGAATACGCTGAATAGCTTCAAACATAGGTTGGATGCTCATATGAGCAATAGGGGTTGGGTGTAAACGGGACTGCCCAGTATGGGCCAATAGGCCCGCTGCAGTTTCCTCCATTCTTATGTTCTTACACACAGACAAAACCTCCATATGCTTTTCGTTGCAGGGTGGAAGGGGAACGCCAGGCGCTGTTAGGATCGCTCGTGTTGGCGGAAGGTTTTTGTAGTCTTTGCAATGCCTGATGAAGAATATATTTGTAAGTGTGAAAAAGTTGGCTCCGTTTTCTTTGATGCTTCGTGTTTTGTTGACGTTATATGGACGTGTTGTTGTTAGGGTTAGGTTAGGTGTGTCGTGGTGAGGGGTGAGAGAGGGGAAGAAGCATGGGAGGGGAGAACGAGGGAGAGGAAGAGGGGAGAGTGAGAGAGGACAATGAAGGAGAGAGTGTGAAGGTAAACGAAGAGAGAGATGGAGAGGGAAAAAGAGAGGAAAATAAATTAGATAAGGGGGATGAGGGAAGAGAGAGGGAGGGGAGGAAAAAGGAGTGGGAGAATTAAAGAGAGAGGGGGGAGTGATGGAGGGTAAGAAAGAGGAGGGAGGAAGGGGAGATGGAGTGGGGCGAGCTGAAGAAAGGGAGAATAAAAGGGAGGAAATGGAAGAAGAAAGAATGAAAGAGAATTTAAACGGACTCGACACCTCCCCCTCTCCCTACCTTATACTGTGAGAGGGAGGTAGGGAGGGTATGAGAGGGAGATAGGGAGGGTATGAGAGGGAGGTAGGGAGACGAAGGGGGAGGTGTGCGGGCCCATGTACCGTGTGACCCACAGCAGGTTGGACCCTACAGTACCACGGCAGCTTTAGGTAGAGAGAGAGGGAGAGGGCGGAGAAAGGGGTGGGGGGGGGGAGAGGGTGGGGGTGATGAAAAGGGGGAGAGAGGAGAGGGAATAGAACCATAGAGACGTACTGTATAGTGTCACCTGTATAACTACCTGGTCTTGTTAGGTGAGTGGGAAGGTAACTCTCATTATGTCGCCTTATCTTTTAGGCGTGTCTTTGTGTAATTAAGATTGGTTGGGACGACTTACTTACACACACACACACACACACACACACACACACACACACACACACACACACACACACACACACACACACAGACCCACACACACACACACACACACACACACACACACACACACACACACACACACACACACACACACACACACACACACACACACACACACACACACACACACACACACACACACCGTAATGGCAGGTATAATCATTACTGGCAGACGTAGGACAGACAGACCCACAAGACACACACAGATACAGACAGTAATCAACAAATTCTTCTACATTACATTAGAGATTCAGTCACAGTCAGAAGGTGGGGCGAAAATCTACCTATACCGAAGCTTTCATTAGTGAGCCATTGAGGTGGGAAGAGGTGGGTGGTATGTGACCTAGAACGCCTGGCGCTTATGATTGCCTCTGCTGACGTTATAGTGTTAGGTTATAATCCGGGACGCTGAGTGAGTAACCAACAAGTCGATTGAGTGCTTGTTGACGGCGAGTTTAGATCCTTGGTGACCTATATTTTTCCCCACGATAAGATTACACGGTGTTCTGCTTCTCGTCACAGGGCTCGGGGGTGCTTCTGGTGGGTGGGTTTGTGTATATAGTGAGCCAACTTAGTGACTGATTAGCCTTCATCATCTGCCCGTCACAGGAAGTTATTGTACTTGTTTAAATGTATTAGGGTGATAGTTAAGTGTTTATTGTGATTATGGGTCATATTGGTACCCACATACACACATACGCACCCACACACACACACTCACACACACACACCCACATACACACATACGCACCCACACACACACACACACACCCACCCACATACACACACACACACACACACACACACACACACACACACATCGATTATAATACTCTCGTCTCACTCGAGGTCTGAAAATGAAAACAGTCAGGCGTGTTTTGCTGGGTAAGTCGAGACAAAGGTTTGTTTTCATTCGTCAGCTGGTTTTGTGTTTACATTAGTCAGCTGATCTGGTGTTGAGAAATCATCCCAGAACCTTACCTAGACATTTGTTTTGTTCAACGTGGGTTAAAAAATATCTCAGTCCTCAGCAAGTATTTCTTCACCATGGATAAAAAAAAAATGACCCCTGTGACTCCCAAACAAAACAGTGTAGCCTAACCCGGGTTTAATCAACGAGCGACCATTTAAAATCTCATTAAGGGTTACATTAATGGTCATAGCTCATGGGGGAAGTGGCATTAATCTCAGGAAACTGTTGGGAAATAATGGTGGTAGCTGTGATTTAATGGCGTCCCCCCCTCTCCCCCCGTCCCCCTGACCACCCGGATGTTCACCAGAAGTGGCTGGTCAGATAAACCCGTGACTTAAAAGGCCTGAACCCAATCTTCCTCCACCATTAGGAATTACCATTATAATCCTCTTGGTTAGGTTAGGTTAGGTTAGAGTCTTGTATGACCAGGAGCCTATAACACATAAACGTGGTCACTGTCCTTACTATTTCCGGCGTCAGTTCAGTACAGTACAGTACAGTACACCCATCTGTCCCTACACGATCAATACTCAACCGCCCTGTCATAACAACGGTCACATGTGCGTGTCAACAACTTTCATGTGTACTTGTCATAACGGCCATGTGTACTTGTCATAACGGTCATGTGTACTTGTCATAACGGCCATGTGTACTTGTCATAACGGTCATGTGTACTTATCATAACAGTCATGTGTACGGTACTGTGTGTAAGTAAGAGGAGTGAGACAGCTTAGTGTTGGTACAGGTAGGAAGTCAACACAAGGCATAAGATTGACGACATTTTACCATCAAGAGGACTCGTTACCCTCATGGTCAGGAGGACTCGTTACCCTCGTGGTCAGGATGATGACTACCAGTGCTGGGTGTATCTCTCTACCATCAGGAGGACTCGTTACCCTCGTGGTCAGGATGATGACGACCAGTGCTGGGTGTATCTCTCTATCACCATGACAACCTCGGTGAGCTTTGGAGACGATTCTGTAAGGTAATTTTTATCTCTTAACTGGTGATCACTGAACTTGTCTGGGGAGGTAATGTATTGGTTTATGTTGTTGGTTGATAGCGGCGTTATTTCTGTGTTTTACCTTTAGTCAT